>NW_024424008.1:16103499-16187106 GCF_017311325.1 Ursus maritimus | reverse complement strand
CCCTACACTGCACATGGGTTTTGGTGATTTCTTCAGCTGGTTGAAATATTGAGTGCTCTGTATATATGTATCTATGTATTACTTGTGGCTTTAGAGATGGAAGAAGGGGGGAAATAAGTGACTCATCACAAAATCCAATTCTCTATGCTTTCAAGAGCCATTCATCACCAGCTTGGCTTGATGCCATTTCTTTCTGGAGTGAGGCTAACCACCAGCAACGCATAGCCAGGGTCTTGGAATCTTCTCCCTGGCAAACCTCACTGCTGGGCCTGGGCAAGGTCCTCTGAGAGCAGGCTTTCTTGACCTCAAGTTGAGCCCCAACATGAGCAACTAGCTGGGCAGTAGACAAGACCTCTCTTTTCAGGGAGATCCTTGCGAGCCCACTCCCAGGGAGTCTGACAGCACCAGAGAGCCTGAACCCATGAGGGATAACAGCCATCTGCCTTCACTGCCATGGGTGCCAACCTTCATCTCTCCAGAGAGGTCCATCCAACATGTCAGTGCCACTGCCATCCAGACCGGAAGGAATCATCAGGCATGGGCCTAGATATGGGAGACCAGAGAGACTGCTACAGCAGGGATGACCTCCCTGGGAACAGCTGAGCGCCCAGGGCACAGTGCAGAGGACACCTGTAGCTCAGCAGTGTTCGGGTAAGTGCCAGGAGCCTACTAGAGGGGAAGTCCAGGTGGGAGGATTTGGGAGCTCCCACAGGTAGCAAGACTCACAGGTAGTGAGGCCTGAGGAACCATAGTTCCTGCCCTCAGAGAGCTGGCATTTAATACAGGAAGCAGACAAGTAGATGAATAGTACTAACCCTGTAATGGAAGCGAACACAGAGTACTAAGGGGGGTGGAAGGAGAGAAAGGAAGAGTCTCCTAACTCTGCCTAAGGAATCAGGGGAGACTGGCAGGAGGAGGCGATATTTCTCTGCTCCAAAGACAGCCCACTGGAATCCACAGGGTTTAAGTAACTACACTTAGAAAAGCTCAGAAATGCTAACAGCACATTTATAAGGGTATACCAGCTCCATTATTCATTTTAAAATAATGACCAAATGAAATTAATTTCCTGCATTGATTTTTTTCCCTATAAAATTATCCCTTACAGATGAGTTTTCAAATAAAAAAATATCCCTTTAAAGGTAAATTGCTTTAGACTTGGTATTTAAATCCAAGCTCCAGAAATGTCCAAGCTATGCAGGCAAACTGTCCTTGAGATGCACCTGAAAAGATTTGAGGAACAGGAGCCTTGTTGGGAGAGGTATCAGATAAAATGCGGGTGAGCCACACATTCCCAGGACTGATGATTGGGGACCAGGGAAGAGTGGGAGTCACCTCCAGCTGATGCCTATGCCCCAAACTGCAGGAACAGAGTGAACTCCTAAAGCTCTGTGCAAAGGCTCTTACCAGAAACAAAGAAAATCCTGGGATTATTTTTTCTAAAAGCAAACTTTTAAAGGAAATCTTAAGCATTGTACTTCATCCTGCTTGCCAAGAGAGAAAATGTGATGCAAGCTGACAGATACAAAAAAGAATAGTCCACTTCCATCCTCTGCTCTCCTCCCAGTTTTGGGGAAGGGAAGCGGTAAGTCACTCATAGATCTTCATGGCCCACTCTCTTTAAGGCCCGGGGTGTGCGGGGCAACAGAGGCGGAGGGGGTGGGAAGGAATTATAGTAATTTATAAGAACATAACATTTGCCATGTAAGCCTTTTCACTTACATCACCCGATGAAGTCCCTCCAGTCGCTCCCTGAGGTGGTAGGACAGTGCCGATCATGGATTTATTAAGGAACGGAGAGAAGAGTCAAATTCATGAGATACATGAGCTATGAAATCAACAGGAATTATTCTGACACTGTGATACAACGGTAACCAAAACCAAAATTCAGATCACAAACAAAAGCAGTTAAGCCGGAAAAGGAAGAGATCAATTCTGAACAGAAGTCATGAAAAGGCTCCTGAATTATTGGATAATCCAATTGGTGAAGAGGAGGGAATCATATAAATACATTGGAACATTTTTTGCTGATTGACAATTGAGAATGACAACATAGGACATTGAAGACAAACTGATAAAAGAATACTCTCATTTCAGAGTGCACAAGTGCTACACGAGAAAACTTGAATACAACATATATATATATGTGTATTTTTTAGACTTGATAAGTTTCCCAAAATTGACAAGCATAAAAATTTACACACTAATAAAGCTAAGAAAGAACATCTCAATACTCTAATAATCGAGTAAAATTTTCGATCAGCATGCAAGAGGAAAGAATACAGTATCTTTCTCTTCTCTCCATAGACAGTGATATTACAAAATCATTATCCTATAAAAAGGTAATCAGACAATAATAAAGCAAAACAGGTAAGGAAAAACAGTATTGTAGAGATATGCCAGGCAGCTAAATAATAATAGTAAATTTCTAAATTACATGATGTTTGTGGTATTTTAGGGTTTTTTTTATTTGTAGTTTGTAATGATTTTTCTCATTCTAAATGTAAATTTTGTAACTGATTTTGTGTTCATAATTTTGCATTCTTTTTCTTAAACAGGGCTCACAAATTGTATGTTTTGGCCCCCACAAAACCTGGATTTTATGTCCATTTTGTAGGTGGGAAAATACACTCAAGAGAACTGTCACCCTCACCCAAGGGTCACAGTGATGGAAGGCGGAAGAGCCAGGACTCAAAGCCCGTGCTCCTCCTCCTCCACGATGCGTTTCTGCCTAGAGCCACTGGTGCACCAGATCAAGCCCCATGCATTCCCTCTGGGGAAGCACAAATAAAGCCAACTAGGACATTTTAAAAACCCAGAGGACTCATTCAACTTTCTAAAGGATTCAACATGACTTACAGTGCCCATCCCATCTGCCTTCAGGACTGGTGTCTGCAGAGAAGAATTTGACTTACAGTCACACCGGGGTCATTATTGCAGGCTCAAAGCAAGCCAGGAATCAAGCACACTGTGGGAAGTAAAGATGGGTCATATCAAATGCATTCTGGAACACTCTGGAACCACAGGCCTACTAATTCTTTCTGGATACCTACTGTGTGCCATGCACTCAACACCTGCATTAGTCTTTATCCACATGAATAATTCTCATCTTTCTAAGAATAAGAAAATAGAAACTCAGTTGCCCCATGTCACAGAGCTAGTGAGAGACCCACAATAGCCCGCGAAGGCAGATCTGCTCTGCCCCAAAGCCCACACCCAGTTCTTCAGGAACAGGTTTTCCACTGGAGCTAGTTCATACTTAGGCATCACATGTCCTTGCTTCTTGGCCCCTCCCATGTCAAAGCAATCAGGCAGTCGTGTTCTTCTGCCAGCGGAGGTAAGCAGATGAAAACAAATCGTTTAATCCACATCCGGCACTAACTCCCCCGCAGCCTCAAGGTGATTTCTCCCAACCTCACCTGAGACCAGAGCCAGCCATGCAGCCATGCAGCGTAGGAGGCACCAAATCACAAGGGTAATCCCAAGGTCTTGAGGCCACGCTACTGTGTGTCTACAAGTGGTCGTTCTTTGCTCTTGCTCTTATCTAGCATGAACAATGGAAGCCCAGGCCTCCCTCAAAAGCATGGTGGCCACTGGTCTCCCACTACTTCTGGGATTCCCCAGGAACCACCTACAATTGTGTCCTTTCAGCTTCCTCCTTCCCACTCTGGCCTTCAGTGCTGCTGAGGACATTAGTGCTTAAAATCCATGCCAAGAGCCACCAGCATCTGCTTCCGTCCTAGCCCACCTCAGCGTGCTATCCAGGGCCCTCACCAGAGCATGCTCACTCTCCACGGCTGACCAGATGCACTGCCAGGACTCCAATCACAGCAGACATCCTATCCAGGTCTCCCTCCTTGGCAGCTTTCAGGATGCATCACATTGGATGTCCCACAGTCATCTGCAAATCTGCATATCCAAAACTAAACCCACACCTTCCGCACCAGTCTGCCTCTCCACGGGTATTACCTAGTTCAGTGAATAGCACCTCCCTCTACCAGGATGCCCCTGCCGGAAACATGGGGGCGACCTCTGGCCCTAGTCACTCTTCCACCCCTCCACTGAATCCCCACCGAGGTTCTATCACCTCTCCCCCTTCATGATCTTTTTAATCTGCCCTGGTCTCTCCAATCCCACTTCTTTCTGTCCTTACTTCCTCCACCATCATGTTGACTGTGTGCTCTCAGACCCCTCTACTTCCCCAAGCAAAGTGCTTGACCATATTATGTAATATATAACGCCGTGTTGTAATTATTCTATTATCCTGCAAGAATGAACTATTCTAATCCAGTGTCACAGGCTCCTGAGACTTTACTGGGCACAATGTCAGCCCTTGATTAGTATAAGGAATGAATGAAACCCACTCCCTCAATACCCATAAATGCTTGTTTCAAGCCAACATCGTCTCTCAGCATTGAGTATTTCAAAGTCCTCATGAAAGGCCACTTGTAACTTCAGGCATTCTTTCAGAGATAATAAATCCCTCAGGTGGGAGGTGTGAGAGTACTGGTCACGTGCTATATCAGTCACTGGAGTTACGGTAAATGTGTCTTTGTTGATTCATTCGTGACATCAGCACGTTCAATCATTACATCAGTAACAGTTTGCTATGGAAGTTATTTCCTACTTTAACATGATTTTTCATGGTATTTAGTTCTTATTCTCTTTATAACCAATTGTAATAGTCTGACCTCATTTTTGATGTTAGAGGGCTGATTTCTCTTAGGCCTCACCCTCCCTTCCCTTTGGCCTCACATCTGGACAGGCTGATAAGCAGGCCTATGACATCAGCTCCTTTGGCACCAGCAGGAAAGTTAAATCCCCCAAGAGCAGGAGCCCCTCCCCAGCCCCACTCCTTAGCCACAGAAAGTCCCAAACCCGCTGCCTCTGCTTTGCCCACCCCGATGTAGACTTGTTGGCACCTTCTCCACCCTTCCCAGGATCCCTCCAGTGAGCAATAAACTTTCTCTCAAATTCTCTTGGTGCATGAAGTGTCATCAGCCTCCACATCCAAACCAAACTTTGGGTGGTCCCTCCCACTTCTACAGGGGGACTATCCAACACCAGTGACCTCCATTAAACACATACACTCACACGCATGCTCACTGAAACGCACCACATGTCACAAAGGTTTGCTCTCAGTTTCATGTTGATTCAGGTTTATGTTCCCCTTTGATATGACAATATAGCCAGGAATGAATTCCCATTGATGCCATTTTGCCAAAGTGAAAATTGTGACAAGGAGAAATCTAGGAGGGTCTAGAAGGTGTCTCAAAGAGCAGAACAGTGGCTAAATTCCTGCTTGTGATGCCCTCCCACACTCACCCTCCCACCACACACCACAAATAAGGCACTATCACCACAAGCTTCAATAATTACTGATAATAATGCCTACACTGAGCTTTTACTAAGTGTCAGGTATTGTGTTCAGCATTTTAAACATATTATTTATTTTGTGTTCAGCATTTTGCATAACTAAAACTTGATTAGCTACTCTTCATTTCCCCCTCCCTGTAACCCCTGACAACCACCACCCTACTCTCTGCTCCTATGAGTTTGACTCTTTTCAGATCTAAGTCGGATCATGCAGTATTTGTCCTTCTGTGACTGGCTTATTTCACTTAGCATAACTGAGGTCAAGTCAGTAATCTGCTTGGAATCCTTCAGTGGCTCCTATTTCACTCCAGAGTGAAAACTGAAGTCCCTTCAGTGCCCTGCAGTGGCCAGCCCTCTGCCACCTACAGCCTCCATGGCATCCTCTGTTACTTCTCTGCGGTGCACTCACGGGGCCAGCCACACTAGTGTCTGTGCTTGTCCACCAGCATGCCAGGCTTGCCCTCACCTCAGGACTGTCAGACAGGCTGGTCTCCTGCCTGGGACCATCCTCCCCCAGATAAGTGCATGGCTATTTCCTTCACCTCCTTCAAGTCTTTGCTTCAGGCCATTCTCAGGGAGGCCCAGCCTGACCACCTGACTAAAAATACAGCCTGGCCCCCACCTCCACCCCCACACTCCCAATCCCCCTCTATGCTGGATTTTTTTCCCTTTGTTAATTTCTTTCCATAGCTCTTCTAATGCCAAATCTCTAATGCCAAATCTCCGCGAGAACAGGAGGTTTCGTCTGTTTGTTTTCCTGGTATAGGGTGGGCTCCTAGGGCAGCACTGAGCAAATAATAAGCACCCCATAAATTGTTACTGAGTGAATGAAGGACAGTGTAGAATGTATAAGAGCTCTGGCTCTGGCATCAGTGACACCTGGGTTCAAATTCCAGTGCCACCACTCAGAAGCTGTCTGATCTTGAACAAAGGTCCTGAACTCTCTGTACTCCCAACTCCTCAACCAAAGGAGGGCCTTTTGGTTTAAGGAAGGTCATTATATTCATATTCCTCTTTCATTCTGAGCACTGGTTCACCTGCTTTCCCACTGAGAATGACTTTTGGAGAGGCTCTGTAATCTGCCCAGAGCCACGCAGCTGGGAATGTACGGCTTGGATTTGTTGCATAGTTGCTGATCCAAGAGACTGTTGATCTCTCCTCCACAACACACCCTTTTTATAAGCATCTTAAGGGCTCCATGCAATGTAGACTCAAGAGGAATACTAATAATCTTTCACATTTGTGTGGAACTTTATAGCGAGAAGCAGACACTCTCTCCAGGCAGGAGCTTGGGGTGAGTTGGGGTACATCAGAATTACATGAAAAAGCCTTACTGAAACATATATGCCTATTTGCACCCCTCAACCTCAAGGGGTGGTCCCATGCAGGAATGAGTTCAAAAAGTTTCTCAGATAATTCTTACATATTTTCTGGATGAGAATCCACTGCTTTAAATAAATGAAGCTGGTCATCAAAACAATCTTATAAGATATATTTTATTGTTACCCCAGTTTGAAGGATTAGGGAAATAAGACTTAGCAACACAGAGGGATTTTGCCACAGCCACAAGCCAGGGAGTGGTATGGCTGGAGGCCCACCTTCATGACTCTGGTTCAAAGCCTGTTTGACAGAAAGCCTATGAACTGAAGTCAGTAGGTCTGGGTCCTAGTCTGGGCTCCTCCACTTCAAAAGCTAAGTGAATGTAGCAAGTCATTTCACTGTTCCCCTTTCATTTGAGGAGGAAAAAATATATATTTCTTACTTCTTTGAGGCAAAGAGGGAGAGAAACAAGTGGGATAATAGGCATTATTTATCAGTTGCCTATTGGAGAAAAGAAACTCCCTACATTATTATACTCAATCTTCATAAGTATCTGGCAGGATAGGTTTTATTACCTTTATTTTATTGAGAGAAACAGAAATGTAAGCGCATGGCTGGCATGTGGTAGAGAGGGATTCAAATGTTTGTCGTTCTGATCCCAGACCCCACATACTTTCCAATAGGCCTTCCAAAGAGGATAGCAGGGAAATTAATAGCTGTGAGATAAATATTTGATATAAAAGAGTTGGCAAACCATATATTACGATGTAAGTCCTATGTATCTACTACATTGTACATAAGCAGTCAAGCTCTTGTTGAGGAGATCACATGAACATTGATTTACAGTTACAAATCACATTCAGTTAAATTCAAATGATAGTTCACGGGCACCTTCTAGGTACTGTGGTGGTTCAACAGATGAACAGCATTCAGATCTTGCTCCGATTAGCCTACCACACTTTCCCAGCAACAGTGCACATACCACAAGCCCTCAATCACTTCAGATCTACAGCATACAGCAGCACTCCTGTGTAGTTCTTTCTTTAGGACAACAAATGCAGATTACTGGGTGACTTTGGACAGATCCCTCAAGGGCATGGAGGCTTAGGAGAAAATAATCTATTCTAAGACCATAGGACCCTGCTTACTACTACAGCTCATGATCAGTCTGATCTACTGACCTTATTTCAGAGAGACACTCACCTAGTTACATCTGAAGGCTAAACCAGAGAACTGTCAGTGGAAGGCAGAGAGATGGGCAAGTAGTAAACACTTCTTCCACTCTCTCTGGTTCCTTCCAAGTCCTAGGCAAACCCGATAGTGGCCCTGGCATTCAAAGGGCTCCAGGAGGCAGCAAAAGTAGGAGACGCCTTTACCAGGAGCATCCCAAGCCCACAAGCCAATGGGATAATCTGAGTTGTAGCTTTGAGTAAAACAAACATCAGTATCTAGGGAGTGTCAAGGACAAAGTCCAAGCACAGAGTGAGAAATCTTGAGCTGAGATCGGGAGCAGGTTGGAAAGAAAGCAGTTTAGAAAGGGAGACCAAAAGTTTCAGAAAGCAGGCTGTGAAAAAATCAGAGCCAACAGATTTCTGTTGATTCTACTGTGGTCAGCATGTTAAATACCATCTTTCCATGGGTAATGGGAAGAAGAGAGATGCTTTGTTTTACAATAAATACTATCCACCCATGTGTCCCTTGGGCTGATCACATGGGACATCAGCAAAGAGTGTTATATGTTTGTCTTTTGTTGAGTATAACCCATTAAATGCACCTCCAGGGTGGGCCACTTCAGGACAAGGTCATGGAATACCTTATCTCCGAGAATGCCAAGGCTAGAATGATGGACTTAATGCTCAGTTCATAATAAAAATTGACTCCAAGTATAATGGTTGTTTCTATTTGTTTTGGCTAATTATTAACCTTGTTTCTATGGTTGTAATAATAATAAAAATCCCACTGGACACCATGGCCTTAACAGCCATGGACTGGATTGAACCTAATGCAATAGATTGGAGAGTTGAAATTAGAGGCATCAAGGAGACAACGGACTATGACTTCCAAGTGCTTTAACTGACATAAGGCCCCTGGAATTCAGACAAGCAAAGCCTCAGGGAGCCTTTGCTCTGAAGGGAACTGGAGAAAGGCCTGGGAGACTTTCCAAGCCTGGAAGAACTTGGATTCATCAAGGAGGATGAAAGGCATTCTTTTCCAGCCCTGGCCCCAGCCCCAAGGCAGCCTGGGGACCTTGGGAGCCAAGGTCAGGAAAGTAATATCTTGTCCCGCGCCCCCCCACCCACCCACCCACCCCCGCCGATGGAGGCAAGTAGGGCCTGGGTAGTTTTTTTGTTTACATGTTTGTTTGTTTTTTTCCAACCTTACCCACAAATTCAGGGTGACCTCTTCTCTCCATTAGCAGCCTTGTGAGACAAAGGGCCTGATCCTTGGCCTGATAGCCCCAAACCACTCCTAGAAGAAAGGAAAAATACCAGGTATCCTTGGAGGTGTCTGAGATTGAAAAAAAAGAGTATTGTTTATAGAATCCAAACTCCTGGCTATATGCAATTCTTTAACCTATAACTCATTCAAATTGTAACCAAACCAAAGTCGGTTCACTCCTTGGGTGAGTCAGAAATCCCACCAGGTTGAGTTGTCAACATAAAGAAACTGTTATTTGCAGTAAATAAGAAAATGGCTTCTAAAAGCCAACTCCCTGAGAGAGGGTGAATGGATTCCTTTTGCTTAGGGTTAGAATGAATATTTAGATATTAGATGGGGAAGCCTTGTCATTGTATGTGTGTATGTAGTGGTGGGCACAAAGTTGCGCATGCACCTTAAGGAATCATGCCTACATTGTACGATACGTAAATCAGGCTGAGGCTTCTCCTTAGTGGAGATTTTAGTATTATAATGAGGTAAAGGTGATTGTAGGTCATTCCAAAGCTCACTCCGTGATCCATCTGTGCAGGTGCTAGTCAGGTTTAGCTCAAAGGGTCTGGGTGGTCTGGGCCAAGGGAGACTTTATCAGGGCAGTCGCTATCACCTGGGGAGTTGATTTCGGGTTTCCTTTGTCTGAGTTAAAGGGAAAGCCAGGAGAGAGAGCAAGGGAAAAGGCAGGACAAAGGTTACTGAGTGGCAGGTAAGCAGTAAAAGCCAGTCCTTGGAATCTAGCTGGTGACAAAAATCTTATGCCTTTGCCCCTCGTGAATTCTTTGCTTTGTCCCAAGAAAGTAACACAAATCATGGGCACATTTCCTAATTCACAGCAAGTGTTACTGATAGAAAGAATTACCACAAAATACAACAATGAAACAGATGACAATGAAAATTCTACAGACTAAAATTTGTTATAGGCAAAAAGGAACTGAAGAATCATAGATTATTGAGTATATTGCAAAATGCAAGAAGAAAATGAGGGGGGAAATCTGTTTTGAAGACATAATCAACAACAACAAAAAAACAAACTGTCAAAGGTAAAACTGCACACAGTAAAGCTAGCAAAAGAATCAAACCTTCTAGCCAAATTTACACCTAAAAAAATTTACCTGGGAAAACTAAAACTAAAGTTGTTTTTTTTTTAAAGATTTTATCTATTTGTCAGAGAGAAAGAGCAAGAGCCCGTGCACAAGCAGGGAGAGCGGCAGGCAGAGGGAGAAGCAAGCAGGGAGCCTGATGCGGGACTCAATCCCAGGACCCTGGGATCATGACCTGAGTCGAAGGCAGATGCTTAACTGACTGAGCCACCCAGGCGCCCCTGGGAAAACTGAAGTTAATACCTATAAGAGACATAGAGAAAAAGCTGGAAGAAACTATAATCAATGAAAATTTTCAATAGCAAAACAAATGGCAATAACAAAACTAAAGGCGACATCAAAGTTTGTTGTAAAATACACACAGAAAGCATTTATCCACATCAACATTAGTAACATAAAAGTACAACTGGAACTGGTTTAACTACAGTGTATAAAAAAATTGATCAAGGAAATAAATTAGTACAGAGTCCTTCCAAAGAAAAATGTTTTTTCAATAGACATTCATCATTCAGGCATAATCCTGATTTAGAATTTTATTGTTTTTAAATGTGGAGGTTAAATATGCTAAAGGTCAAAGCAGCCAGATCCAAACACCCATGGAGTCCAAAGAGGAGTCAATACAATCAAAATGTCTTACTCATCTCCCAGGATTGAATCTTGGCTCTGAAGCACCTGCTTTGATTCTAATAAGCCATGTGACTTTGAGAAAGTTACTAAATGTCTTTAAGCTTCAATCTACTCATCTGTAAGATGCCGTGTTAATTCATAATATTCTTGCTCTTAGTGTTAATACTGGATATCCCAAGAAAAATCATGGGAAACCTTGCACATACCTTTCTCCTGAGGACTTCCTTGCCCTAGGGTTTCCATGCTTTGTATTCTCATAACCTCAGGCTCTAACCATGAGCTCCTGAACTAAGGCCGGGTACCTGACCCAAAGAAAACTACGTCTAGATTGGCCAGCAGTCTGGTACAAAAGCATTACCCAGAAAAATACTTTATACTCAATGATTACTGGATAATCCAATCCATTAACTCCATTCTTAGGAAATTTTCCTATCAGATGTGCAAAAAAAGTGAGCAGAGGGTAGGATCAATTGGAAGAAGCAGAGAGAAGCAAAGAGAAGGCAAGAGGCAGAGGCCATGTGCTGACATGACTACTGAGTAAGTAAAAGGCATGAGTAAGCTAAAAACAAAAAGGTTGAAAGGAGAGGGGAGAATGAGTCAGGAATTAAGCAGGAAGAAGCTGGTGGGGAGAAAAACAGAGATGGAGTTGCTGTGTCATAAACTCAGAAGACTTCTCAAGTTATTAACGGGGCTCAGAGCTGCTGACAGGCTCTCCATGCTGCTGCTGAGTTCTATGTGGTGACCAACAATGTTCCAGGTCTCTGGAGTCCTGGTTGTGCAGCCTTTCCAATTCTCCCATGTGTCCTTGAAATAAATGCCCAGTGCTAGAGATGACAACCACAACAAAAAAAAGCAAATGGCCTTTCACCATAAGAAAAGACACTCAACCTCACTGTTAAGATAATAAGAGAAATGTCAATTAAAATTAAACTGAGATCTTATTTCTCACCTCTGAGGCAATCATTCAAAAGTTTGATAAGAAACCTTTGATCAAGCCTACAGGGAAACGGGTACTTCTCTGCTGGTAGGAAAACAAAATAATACAACTCACAGGTAGGGGAACTTGGTAATATCTAGCAAAATTACATATGCATTTATCGTTTGACACAGCAATCTTACTTCTAAGTATCAATGCAAGCATATAGTGGCAAAAATATAAAAAGATGTATGCACGATACTATATATGTCAATTTAAAAAATCCTGAAAATAACTTAAATGTTTATCTATAGGGGACTAGTTGAAAAAATGTGGTACATCTACAAACGGTATACAGTTATCTTAAAGAATAAAGAACGCTTCTGTGTACTACCATGGAATGATCTCTAGGATTTAATGTGAAGTGAAAAAAAAATCAAAGTAATGTACTTGAATGAAGCTTATCCCACACATGTATTTTCTCTGTAAGGTATATCACGGTCTTCTTACTCTTAGGAACATTTCAGCACTATGCTTGTGGGCCATTTTAAACAATGAAATCACAGCAAAAAGCATAAAATGCAACCCTAAACACCCTGCAATAAGGACTCTTGTTTGGGGACACCTGGGTGGCTCAGTCGGTTAAGTGTCTGCCTTTGGCTCAGGTCGTGATCTCAGGGTCCTGGGATCGAGCCCTGCATGGAGCTCTGCATGGAGCCCTGCATCAGGCTCCCTACTCAGCGGGGAGTTTGCTTCTCCCTCTGCCTGCCGCTCACCCTGATTGTGCGTGTTCTCTCTCTCTGTCAAATAAATAAAATCTTTAAAAAACAAAACAGAACAAAAAGGACACTTGTTTACATATGAGAGCTGAAACAAGAACATTCTTTGTTTAGCCTCAGCTAGAAATATCTACATCATGTTAGGGTGACTCGAGTTTTTTAATGCTCTACACATGTTCATGAATGACCATGAAATGCTACAAATATTGATTCGGGTGTTACAAATAAATTTTAGCATGTAAGTGAATTTGCAAACATGGAATTTGTGAATAATAAGAACTGACTGTATTTTTTACATTTAAAAAAGGAAAAATAAGCTATAAAATAAATAAAATGTGAGAAAGGAATAGGTCAGGGATAGAGAATTAGAAGATAAACTTTTATGTATATTCCTTGTTTCATAATTTGAATTTTGAATCATGTTGAAGTTTTATAAAATTCCAAAACAATATAAACCATCTTGCTATCCAGCCTAGCTGGTATCAGGACTTTCAAGTCACCCCTCTGGTGTCTCACTCCCTTTCTGCTGACACTTCGCTTCCATTTCGCAGTGGACTTTGTCCAGATTTTACAAAAATCAATGAATTCAGGATAACAAGTATATAGTCTCATGTGGCCTTCCTAAAATTGTTACCACATTGTTATTGACCTAGTTATTACATTTTACTGTTACCAGAAAGCAACTGCTTAGGCAATTTTGGGAGTATTTCACATCTATTTATTTCATCTTCACTATGTAGGATGACCTTGTAGAACTCAATTGGTTATTCCCAAAAGTAGACCTAATAGCTGGCATTATTAAAGCTTATGCAATTTCCAAGAATGCTGGATTCCATATTCTCTTTGAGGGCAATTACGTAAAACTCTAATTTTCCACTAATGCATAATGCCAGTTGGGCCAAAAGACAGAATAATTTAGTGCCCAACAGGACATATATTCAGCATGGAAAGAACAGAGATTAGCACTGTCTTGATTAAATCCCATCTCCTAGACCTCAGCTCCATCACCAGTAATATGAGCGTTTTTAAAAACTTGTGTCTGTCCCCTGAAAGTTTTGTATCTATCCCTCTAAGAGTCCTCTGAGGTCAGGGACTGTATTTCATCTTCTCTGTATCTCCAATGCCAAACACAGTTCTGTCAAACAGAAGACATTAATTTTGAATGATTGTGCAAGGTTCTGTAAAATTTTGACTTCCATGGAAGTATCCAAAACCCCTGACACCATCAAGACCTCTGTATGGCAGTAACAGCCTTCTATCTGTGATGAAAAAGAGCACAACACATTAAAACCTGTCCCCAGTTATGACATTCCGTTCCAGGCCACGATCCTAGAGAGGTGATAAAGCGCAACAGAAAGTGTTCAGGACTCAGCGCTTGGACCTGCGCTATCCTGGGGAAACGCTGGACATGCGCAATTGGACCTGTGCTGTCCTGGGGAAGAGCCGGACATGCGCAATTGGACTGGTGCGGTCCTGGGGAACCGCTGGACATGAGCGATTGGACTGGCCTTGTCCTGGGGAATCACTGGTGTTTTGGGGAAACACTGGACATGCACAAACCACAGATGTCAGGGTCACAGAGGCCTGAATGTGAGTTGTTTCCATCAGTCCCCCACTTAAGTTTTTAGTTGTAAGAAACAGAACTTACTTGAGCAATAGTGAGAGGTGGGGTTTTTTGGATGATGAGAACTGTCAACACAAACTCCTAGGGAGTGCAGACAGGCCCCAGGAAGACCTGGTACCAGAAACGACACACACTCTGAACCAGGCACAGACCCACCCCACCACTGAGTCCGCTCTCTCTGGGACCACACGATCTCTCATCCCCTCTGCCATCACTCTGCCGCTCTCTCTGTAGAGCAAGTTTTCTCATTCTGCTTTGTAAACAGGCTAAACATGGCGCCCAGAACCTATTTTTTTCTCAGTGTGCGGGTCAAGTACCCACAGCAGCTGGTTTGTGGCTCTGAGGTTTATTTCCAGTTTTCTGGGAGATGCCAGCTGATTGTCTCCCCGTCCTGGACTGACGATCTCTGCCCGCCCACCCAGCAGAGGCTGTGGGAGTCTACCTCCTGAGGAGTGGTGATTTTAATCAGGGTATCAGATGATCAGCTTACCATTTTATGGGCTCACACTGCAGAGTTACGAAGGATATTTAAGGCACAGATCGGTTCAGTGGCTATTGTATCAACCCAGAAAAGAAATGATGAGAGCTTAAGCAAAATCAGAAAAGCTGTCAGGGGGATAAAGGAGGAAGTGAATATAAGAAATATGAAAGACTCAGAGTCACAACATTAGGTGTGGGGGGATAAGAAAGAGACGTTTCTGGTCTCAAGAGGGAAGGATGGCAAAACTCGTCACTAAAGAAGAGGACCAGGAGGAATGGCAAATTTAGGTGGGGTCAGAGCGGGGAAAGGAGAGGAATGGATAAAGGTATCGTATTTTAACAAAGAACAAGAATCTGAGTGTAAAGATCAGGCAGAGATATCCAAAGTAAGGTGGAGAAAGGATGGCTTGCTGTGATCAGTTACAAACCTCTCTACTATTTCTGCCCTGATTAACACCCCTCAGCAGCTCCTAATACTAAATGATAAAATCCAATCTCATGCATGCACCTCAAAGTCCTTCATTACACAGCCTGTGACCACTTCTGTACCCCTGGTTTCAGCCACAGCCAGCACTAACACCAGCTGCAGTTCCTGAATGCACCGCCTTCTCCTGTCTCTCTCTGTGCATTGAGACATCCTGCTCCCTCTGCCTTAATAGCCTCCTTCCTTCAACCGCCTGGCATGCTTCTATTTGTCCTTCAAGACACCTCACCCAGCCAATGCTACCTTACTTGCCCTTTGCATTTGGTGTTCTCTGTACTCTTCCCTCCAGGCCCCTAGGAAACTGCTAAATTGCAATCTGACATTTTGGTCTGTCTCCCCAGACTAGGAATCTATGAATTCAGGACGTCAGTTTGCATCTCGGTATCCTCAATGCTGGCCACACAGTAACACCTATCGGTTATTTATGCAGTAGCTGGAATGGTAGAATGACCTCTGCAAAGGAGGCACACAAAACCGTTACAGCATTTTCCCCTGACAGTGTGAATCATCTCTCTCTCCCTCTTGTTTTCTTCTGCTGCTTCCCCATTACTGTGCATTTCTTCTCTGGGTGAAGATAAAGGAAAACAGATTCCTGTTTCAGCCTCTGCATTGAATGCGCATCCCCACAGCCTTGGTATTAAAAGAGCCATTGACCTTACAAAATTGTTCAGGGAAGAAAAAGAAAACAGACTTGTTTTAAGTAAATTGAAATATATTCAGGTAGGTACTGAGTCTACATGAGCTGCAAATATAAGGAAGAAGAGAAAATGGCAATCTTTAAACTTTACAGTGGGTGAACCAAAAGAAGTTGACTCACAGGTCTTAGATTTAAAAGTTTAAAAGTTGGATAACTATACCCAAACATATTCCCTCTCTTTTTTTCTCAAGTCAGATTGCAATGGGATGGAGAAAATGAGAGACACGGAAGTAAAGAAATCGAGACAAACTGCTTTTTCAAGAACTTCAGAAACAAGGTACTGAGGACCATGAGGTGTAAGGTTAAAGCAGATTGGAGTGAAATTGCATTGCGTGTGTGTGCATGTGTGTTGAAAGAGAAGATATAAGCTTATCTGTGGACTGAAAGAGAAGATCAAAAGGGACATTATTGAAGCAAGATCCTGGAGAAGGCCAAAGGGATGGGGCAGGAGCACAGGACAGGAAACACACTTCTATCTCTATCCAGATGATAGAGCCCCTACCAGCTCTTCTAGCTCTTCTCCCAACACTGCCTGAGACATCCTCCTTTCTAGGCCCTCCATCACTCTCTCTGATCATGCCGCACTTTCTCAGGCTTTGATGGTTTTGCACATATTGTTCTCTCCATGCTGGTCACCCAACTGTCTCCTATCGAATTCTGACTTAGTCTTTCAGACACAACTCACAGATCACTGTCACTGGGAAATTTTCCTGATTCTTCCATTTGAGCAAGGTAAATGCTTCTCCTCTGGTATTCAGACTTGTAAGATATACATTTATTGGTATACTTATTTATTCTGACTTCCCACCAGAATGGCGGTACCCTGAACAGGAAGGACTGTGCCAGATCCATACAAATCACACACTCAAGAAATGTTGAATGAATGAATGAATGGAGAAAGGAAAAGCCATTGGGGCTTTAGAAGCTTTGAGATGGAGAAGAAAAATAAAGCCTCTTCCTAGGCTGAAAAAGATGAATGAGCTGAAGATTAAGGAGAAAACAGAACTATACAGAGCAGTCTCTGTTGGAAAGTCAGAGATGATGAAATGATTTAGAGGCACAGTAAAAGCTGAGCTAAGGTTTTCATGCCAATGGCACCATCTAATAAACAGAAATCCACAAAATGAAGTTCATGACCTTCCTGCAAAGTGAAAAGCAACTTTCCCACAGTCAATAGCTTTATCTGGGAAATAAATTAACAGTGATCAAGTCAGATTTGTGAGACTTCAGGGACAGAGTGTCTCAGACAGCTGGGGCTTTCTAAAAGTCATAAAAATACCAACGTTCTATCCAAGTCCATGATCAAAGGCCTGCCAGACTCACTCATGAAGAAGAAAATCCACTTAACAGTATTAAGAAAGTCTTTGATTCCTAATCTTTTGCTGTGTAAAAATGTGAGTTTTGTTCACCAAATAGCATTAAGTATCAATTAGAATGTTTTTAAACTCTGTATTGTAAGCATACTAACTGATGTGTGTGGCTAGTGAGAAATCACCAGATATAAATCTAATATAAGCTTGAGTGGACTTGTCTTATCCCATTCCCTTCCTGGAACTCTGCAACCTAAGAACATCACACTGTTAGAGCTATAAGGAAGCCTGAAGAACATCTAGGCAAATAGCCTCATTCTATCAGAGGCCAGGGTGGAAAAGTGAATTTCTCAAGCCTCCCACCTCATTAGTGGTAGAGTGAGCTGGAAACATGACTCTCATCAAATGATCTTCCCTCTTTATCATGTCACCAAAAAAGTTATGTTCAATGTTTCTTGTTTTGATTAGCAAATCATGCGGTATAGTTCAAAAGTTTCCTGTCCAAAAGAATTAAACTGAATAATGGTTTCATGCCCAAAACAGTAACCCCTCAGAAAGCCAGAAAGTACTGTTTTCTGGAACCCTTCATTTCCTTGGACAGCTTCAGAAAGTCACTGTTTTACCAAACAAATGCTAATGTCCTAAGAGTTCTGAAAGAAAAGGATTGATGGGACTGATGTGGGAGATGGCAGTAGATGATGGAGGAGAGACGTCTGGAACAGGAAGCCTGGGAGCGTGGAATGACCGTGGTGTCATGGCAGAATGGCACTCCCGGCCAAGACAAAGGAGATTCAGGGGACCCTGACTGCCACATCTGGATCAGAATTCATTTGTTTAGAGCAGTGTTTCTCAGAACACACTCCATAGAACACTAGTTCCACAATACGCTCCATAAAAAAATAAAGATGGAGGAATTCTATGTTCAAACAAGATTGAGAAATGCTGTACACCCCAGGACACATTAACCTATGAAGGATGCCAGGTTTCCCTGTGGTCAAGTTTCTTTATTTTTGTGTACAGTGCTTTAAAAATGTAAAAACTCTTCTTAGCTAAAGGACCATATCGAAACAGACCACTCAGTAATATTTATCTCTTTGCCAACCCTTGCCAAAGAGGCCTGTTTCATGCTCCTTTTTTTTTTTAACATAATACTTATATATGTCCGATTTCTGCCGAACAGTTTCCTGGACCCAATTTCAATATATGTACAATATATGCTCCCCACACCAACAACTGGAACAATGTTCTGGACACCAGCTGGATGCCCTACAATTCAACTCAATGCGGACACTCTCTCCCCTGAGATAGCATTGGATTCCATAGGGTAAGGATTCAGTCCCATAGGGCTGCCTCACCTCACCTTCAGATGCCGGTGCCAGCCAGACTGTTACCTGTGTTTCCAACTGACCAGCTACAAATTAGAGCTTCCAGCAACCCCCTTCAATTCAGCATGCCAATAGCAACTCCGGGTTGTTGCCTGTACTTCTGACCAATACTTTACGGATTGGAGATTCCCACAACCTTCTCCTTCCATTAATCTGCTAGAGCAGCTCACAGAACTCAGAGAAACATTTTACTTACTCGATCACCAGTTTATTATAAAAGGATATAAGTCAAGAACAGTCAAAAGAAAGAGATGCATAGGACAAGGTGTGGGGAAAGGGCACAGAGCTTGCATGCCCTCTCCAGGCACGCCATGCTCCCCAAATCTCCATAATCTACCAACAAAAGCTCTCCAAACCCCATCCTTCTGGGTTTGCATGGAAGCTTCATTATATAGGCATGATGGAACAAATCATTGGCAATTGGCGACTGATTCGAACTCCAGCTCCTACTCTCTCCTCCCTGGAGGTCAAGAGGGTAGGATTGACGGTTTGAACCCTCTAATCACATGGATGGCTCCATTGGTAACCCAGCCCCCATTTTTAAGGGCTCCCCAAAAGTCACCTCATTAACATAACAAAAGAGATCTTTATCTCCCCAAACACTAAGGAAATTCCAAGGGTTTTAGAAGCTGTGAGTCAGACAGGTGAAGACCAAATAAGTATTTCTCATACTTTTTGGTTATCTGAATGACCAAATGTATATTTCTTATAAACGCAATATCATACCTTCTAATTCTGCTGGAGACATTTTAGAAAATATAATTTAGAGAAATGGCTTTCAAACGTTGAACATGATCAACTGAAGTGCTGATTAAATGTAGATTTCTGGATCTGAAATCTACATTTCCAATCAAGCATTTTAGGTGATTCTGATACAGGTGGTCCACAGCACATTTAAGGGAAAGCTGACAGTAATGGAAAAGCAAGAGTGATGATGACCTTGAGGCTGAAGGTCAAGAGATGATTACATACAATGACGGGGTGGGGGGAGGGAGAGAGATTTTAGTTCTCTCAGAGAACACTTTCAAATCTTCTTTAAAAAAAATGCCCATCTCTCTTAAATAATCACATGGAAGAATATTTGCATGAGAAGAGGAACAGCCACAGTCCCTACACTCCCCAAGATTCCCTGTGCCCTTGGGGAGTTCTCAGGGAGCATCTCTGCCCACACCACTTGAGACTGGTAGGGGTGAGCCAGAAAGGTCTTCACCCCTTTCCTCAATCCCCTGCGGTGGAGTGGAGCCAGGAGAGGCATTTCCTTGAGGCTTCAGGAAAGGCTGGTAGAAAACAAAGAAGGAAGAGAGCAGTATGCAGCTCCATAAACTAACTCTCAAGGTTTCACTCAGCTCAGTAACAGGCTTTACTGTCCAGAGCTGGAGCTTCCAGCAACCCCCTTCAATTCAGCATGCCAAGTTTTAGTTTGTTTCTACTGTGTGGGTGGCTTCATTCCAGAGGTGTGCTGGAGCCTGATCGCTGTGTGCCTCTCTTCCCAGCTCCCGTTCATTGAATGTCTTCATGTCGGCAGCTTGAAATGGACCATGCTGGGAATATTTACACCATAGAAATTGGCAAAAATCAGGGTGTTATTTATTTACTTAATTCTGAGAGCTGGTCGCTAAACAGTTACCAGCACATCACTATTTCCAACCCACTACCCAGAATGCAGAATAGCTCCATGGATAAAAGTGCAGGTTACAGGTATTTACAAGACCACCCCTTACTAGCTACAAAACTTGATCTCTGAGAGTCTCAGTCTGCCTTCTGTAAAAATGCAGAGAACTCCTTCCACTTTAGGGCAGAGAGTTTTAAAGCAAGTACTATACAAAGAAAAGTAGCCCAAAGCCTGGCACCTGGCAAGTACCCACAGGTGAGTCTAGACATCATAAGGACTTAAAAGTAGAATCCAGAGAGGCCCTGAGAGAGACAGGAGGTCTCTATCTCTTCTGCGTAATGCTCTTTACTTCCCTGCCTCTTCCATGGATGACTGACAGTGAGAACATCTCACTCTATGTACAGGACCTATTCTTATAGATTAAATTGACCAATCCTATCAGGATGTGGCCCCACAAAGCCCAGCTATCACAAGAAACACACACATACAGTTTTATTACAGAACCTCCAAACCCAAAATTATGCCGTGTCTTGAGCACTTACTACGTTCTTCAGCAGGTGCAGGCCTCATGGACATGGGTCCATGTTCTCTGTATAAACTGAACACTGATTTCTGGAATGACTGATACAGCAATTAGCAAGGATGTAAAATTTTTCATGAATCTTGATACAGATTTTACTTCCCTGCCTTAATGGGTAGGAGCATTCTGCATGCAATCAAGCTGTTCCCAGGTGTCTGCCAGGAGGCCCTCATTACCGACATCAGTTCTCCCCTCCTGATATAGTAGCTAAAGAAGAAAGCTGCCCTGATGCCATATGAACCAAGGGACAGCTCAGAGACACTGATTGGGTTTGGACCGAAGCCCTGGAATTCAATTGTTTTCTTGTTATTTGCCTCTCCTCGGGACTAAGAAGATTCACAGTGGATTGTGAGAATATTTCTATAATCCAAATTGATTACAGTTTCAAAACCCAGATCTCACTCATCTGCCTCTCCTTCAGCCATGATTGGGTGAAAACAGAGCTCTGGGACCCACGGCTTCCCTCCCTTCTGTCCCTTCCAATCTCTTTGCAAGGGCCCCACTGTCCTCCAAGATTCTCTAAAGGGGGCCAGTTTTTTTTCCATAGGACTTTAATTGATGTAGACCAGAAATTAGTATGCAACCCACGGTCCCAGATATGTGAGCAGTGAGACAGATCAACATGTCACTTATTTCATTAGCTACAATTTAATTACAAGCAGAAATTCTTTCCAGTTGTGTGTTTCCAGCAGCCCTTGATGTTCAGAGTATAAGGACAACTTCATTTGGATGCAGAAAAGTTTTCAGGAAGAGCTTCTGCAAAATCAGGCTTGGAAAAATTCAAGTATCTACAAGAAATAGCTTCAAAAGTATGAGTAGTGCAATCCTTAACATCCAACGTTTTTGGGTGGGGAAGTGGTGTGGCTCTGCAGGAGTTAGGATGGTCCTCTGAGGAAGGGACATTTAGGCCAAGATTTAGGAGCTGAGAAGTGGGCCTGGCATAGCATAGAGAATACTTTATTTTTTAAAGATTTGTTTATTTACTTATTAGAGAGAGAGAGAGAGAGAGATAATATCAAGCAGACTCTGTGCTGAGTGCAGAGCCCTACATGGGGCTTAATTTCACGACCCAGAGATCATGACCTGAGCCAAAACCAAGAGTTGCACGTTCAACCTACTGAGCCACCCAGGCGCCCCTTAAAAACTCCTGACTCACTGGTTAAGACTTCATTTCTGGGGGAGTGAAAGAGGACATTAACCACTTCCACTTTGTCCTCAATCTGTAGTTTTTGTTTGTTTGTTTTTTTAAATAGGCTCCATGCCCCAGAGTGGAGGCCAATGTGGGGCTTGAACTTACAACCCCAAGATCAAGATTTGAGCTGAGTTCAAGAATTGGAAGCTTAACCGACTGAGCCACCCGGGGGCCCTGAGAATACTTTAGAATAAAGGACTACCAAGAGCAAAGGTCCTGAGGTGGAAAGGAGCAAACCAAGAATCTGAAAGTTCAGGGTGGCTAAGCACAGTGAGGGCAGACAGGCAGTGCCATGCAGTGGTCAAGCTACGGACTGGGGCCATTGTCTGAAGAGCAAGGGAAGCCACAAGAGCGTTTTCAGGGAATGAGCAACATAAGCAGCTTTGCATTTTTTAATGACTATTCTGATTATCGTGTGGAGGATGGCTGGAAAGCGGCAAGAAAGGCTGTGGGAGGCCAGCCAGGAGGATTGCTGGAATCCAGGAAAGTGATGTGAATGTCCTCCCACACACCAGAGCATTGCAGATGCAGCTCACATGAAGGGAAATCCTGCTCCACTAGAGCTTTGAGAGCTCCTGGCAGGTGGGAAGGAGGCGTACACTGTCCATCACACCACAGCCGTGTGGCTCAGTGACCGAGGCTTCCAGAGTGTGAGTCTCAGTGTCCACAGGGAGCCCCTGGCCGAGCGTGGGTGACCGGCTGCAGGCCATCCTGTGTCACGTCTACTGGGACAAATACTTAGCTGTGCTACACAGAAAGCCACACACAGCTCAGCCTTTAACTGAGTGAAGAGACCCCCCCGCAGAAGAGGAGGCCCAGGAAAGACAGCGCTGCGAGTGAGACTTCAGTGAAGGGGAAACTGTTTAGTGGCCCTGTGATCTTATGCCAGCTGTTTACCCTCTTATCCCCTAGTTTCTTCATCTCCCCGCCAAACACAGCTGAGATGGCTCCCTCATGAAGGTTCATGGGGGTTCATAGAAAGTAAGTGGTTAATGTGCGTAAAGCAGTATTTAGCAAAGAACCTGACCCCAAAAAGTCTTCAATAAAGGACACTTGTTGGTTTTCTTACCTGCTGGGTCCCGTGAAACTTGGACCAGGTGCGCGTTTGAATCCCACCTCTGCCACTTAGCCTTTGTGACTTCGGGCAAGTTCACAAAGGGCTCTGGGTCTCAGCTTCCTCATCTGTTAAAATGGGGATGATAAACCCTACCCGAAAAGGTGCTCGTGGAGATTACAAGAGTCACTGCTACTCACTTTTCTTTCTACCCAGGGAGCGACACCAGGAGCAGCCTTCTCTCAAGGCAAGAGTGGGCGCTGCGAGGCGGTGGGTGGATGGAATAGAAGGGAGACAACGTTGAGCGCAGATCAGAGGAGTTGGGGCATCCAGGTAACACTCTCAGTTCACACCTGCACCTCTGCACAAAGAGGATGAAAATTATTCAGAGCGAAGCTGAATCTGCCAGATATCCCTGGGGGGAGACTCTAATTAGCATTTAAAGAGATGCCAGGAATGGGTATCCGCTGATAAGGTAAAACCCTTCAGCTTGGAACTCTCTGCACTAAAAATGTGCATCCTGCTCCACAGGGTAACAAAGGAAACCTCCACAAGTTCTCTTCCTGTTTTTCAACTGAGGAAGGGTGGCCTGTGCTGCTCTGCCAGCTCCGGCCCCATCCGCATCCAGTAAGCTCACTCTGGGTGGTGCACCTTTATGCCCTTATTCAACACCGTCCCGAGCACCCACAAGTGCCAGGCACCTGGCTGTGGATGCTTGGGTGCAGGGAGGCTTGGGGCACGCTTTGAGGAGCTCAGTCAGTCAGGGTGAGGATGGCAGCACCGCACGTGGGGCAAGTGCTACTGTAGGGGCCGGGACACTGAGCTGCTGCCCTTAGCGACTTCGCGGAGGGCACCTCGGAGCCCTGTTTTGTACTGTGAGTACAAGGAAAAACAGAACAGGCACTCTGAGCTGGGCACTGCCCAAACATCACCTGGAGTCAGGAAGGAAGGCAGTGCCCGTGGAGGAAAGCAGCAGCACCGGCAAAGGCAGGGAGGTGAGGGGGGAACTCAAGCCCTGAGCTGAGCCACAGAACATCCTGTGAAATAATGTATTTGTTGGTCTCCGCCCCCCAGTTGCCAGCACAGAGCTCCTGAAACCCTTGTCTATTCCTAAGTTGGTAAGAGGACTGGGAGCTTCTCTTGTTCTAATGAGGCGACTCTGGGTGGGCTCCAGAATGGCTCCTGGATGGGGGCTGGTCTCAGGTAAGCCCAAGCCATAATTAGAAGTTTGGAATTTTCAGCTGCACCCTCATCCTCCAGAGAGGGAGAGTTCATACTGATCATGCCT
Organism: Ursus maritimus; assembly: GCF_017311325.1. Classification (NCBI taxonomy): domain Eukaryota; kingdom Metazoa; phylum Chordata; class Mammalia; order Carnivora; family Ursidae; genus Ursus; species Ursus maritimus. Next base: position 16,162,849 of record NW_024424008.1, on the reverse strand, counting down.
ACGTGAGGAAGCCTCCATAAAACCCCAATAGTTAGGCTTTGGAGAGCTTCCAGGTTGGCAATACATCCACACAGAGAGGGTGACGAACCCAGGTTCACAGGGACAGAAGCTCCTGCACTCGGGACCTCATCGTCTGCATTTCCTCCATCTGGATGTTCATCTCTATCCTTTATCATAGCTTTTAATAAACTGGTAAATGTGTTGCCCTGAGTTCTACGAGTCACTCTAGCAAATTATTGACCCCAAGGAGGAGGTCGTTGGAACCTCCCACCTATCGCTGGTTGGTCAGAAGCATAACCGTTAACCTGAGCTTACAACTGGCATCTGAAGTGTGTGGGGGAGGGGCATCTTGTGGGACTGAGCCCTTAACCTGGAGATCTGATGCTATCTCTGGGTAGACAGTGTCAGAGCCGAGTTAAATCGTAGGACACCCAGCGGGTGTTGCAGAAAATTGTTTGTTGTAGGGAAAAAAACCCACACATTTACTGACCAGGAGTATCAGAAGTGAAGTGTGCTATGTGAGTAGTAAAGGAGACTCACGGGATGAAAGTACAGTAGGGAAGAACTGGGTTTTCTCCCTAAATATGAAGAGGAAAAACTGAGTTTCTATCCACTATACATCTCCAAGAAGAGAAGCCAGCCCGACAGAATGAAGAATGAGGGCTTAAACACTATCCAATATTGGAAACAATCTAAATGTTCAGTACTAGGAGAATGATTGAATAAATGATAATGAATCCACTCAATTGACTCTTCCTCAGCTATTAAAATTTTTACAAATAATATTAAAATACCTATAACATATTAAGAAAAAAGATATAAAGTAATAGCAATACTATATTAATACTATCTAAAAGAAAATGGAAAAGATAATTAAAAAACAAACTAAAAATATTGGTAAATGATTTTGGTAAATGATAATGAAATAGAAGTGATTTTTTAAATTTTAATTAGTTTTTTCAAAGTCTTTAATTAGGCATTATGCCTTTATAATGCTAAGGTATGCACAAAATATATACTAAATAATTTACATCCCTGTACAGACACGTGGAAGTTATGTTTCTCACTTCATCCTCTTTTGCTGGCAATAGCAAGCCTGCCATGTTTGAGGTCAGCTAAGTCAACAGGCAATCACTGCATGAGCTTGCGTGCTCCAGACTGTGCAACATACTGTGGGAGATAAAAAAAAAAAAAATTAGGAGATACAGACCCGAGCTCACAATTCTTAAAGAAGCAAGCCCAGTACAAGTGCAGACTCTGGGGAATGGCAGGTCCTCGTTACTCACTGGATGAATGAGTGAATGAATGGACGGACATGAGTCCGTGCAGACTATACATGTACAGGCAGGACTGTCTGTAATTGTCTCAGGAGCATCCTGCCCCCAGCCCCTCAGGGAAGAAGCTCGGAACTAGTCTAAAATCCCTTTCTAGTATGGTTCTGGATCAGTTCTGCCAAAGAGAGGCTCTTGGGGAGCTCTGGAAGACTGAGGAGAAAGAGAAGTCAATATTCCCCAGGGGCAGCTGTTCGCAGGCAGCTGGGCATTTAGCAGAAGGCAGATGTTTGGGAGATCATCCCGAGAATCATCCGTTCCCACACTGCAAACCTGAATGGCCAACCATGGGCAGCCCTCTGAGAATTACTCCCCTTGGAGCAGCAGCTGAGTTCAGGGGCAGGGTGGGAGGGCAACTTCCTTGAGATGGCTGCACTTCATGGTTTCCTGAAAACAGAAATCTCCACCTTCCAGTGACCGCAGACATCGCTAATACCCCGTATTAAACCTCTTCCTACCTGAAACACCTAGAGTGGCTTCTGTTCTGACCTAATCAGGGCTAATATGGATGACATATAGTGAAATGCAAGACTGAACGGATCCTGGGAATCCATAGCTCTAGCCATGCTGGCAAAGTCTGAATCATGGGATCCATGCTAGGCTAGGAGAAGCAACCAGACATGGGAATTACATGTACACATAAATGACTCTCCTCCCTGCTTACTTTACTTAATCATCCTTTCAATCCTTCCCTCACTCATTCAAGTTTCTTTCTGTAAAGCTTCTGCCTCTTTATCGTTGGGGGAGATGAGAAAATAATGACATGTGCTTTTTTTCAAACAACAGCTAATAAATATTGATTCTCCCATGGATGATCTCATTTGAGCAGTTTGGTTTCCTATTAGTGGTGGCAAACTCCTGAAATAAGCCTAAGGTAAATCTTTACCAAGTCACTGAGACATCTCAAGCCCAGGCCACCTATTTCCTGGGACAACTTCCAGATGAATCCACCCCTACATCCAGAGACCATGGAAGAATAGTGCAAAGCCCACTCCAGTCTGGCAAATTCACTCAAGGCCAAGGGCAGGTTTGGCCCTCTCCTTCACGTTCACTGTCTACCCATTCAATATGCACATGTCACGCTCCTGCTCTGTGGTTTGCACTGGTGGGGGGTGACAGAGGCAAGATGACAGCAAGACATGGTCCCCATCCTTGAAGGACTCATGGTCCAGGGTAGCAACAAATGCTAAAATTGCAATCATAGAAGGGTGCTTCTTTTAGAGTCAAATACTGTTTTCAACCTAAATGCTGTTATAGAAATAAAAATAAAGACCAAGAGTCAAATTGAAAAGCAAGTGGAAGTCATTTTACTCCCAGGGAGAGAACGACAACTACAGTTGAGGTACTGGAAGATGAGGCTTGGGAAAAAGAAAATGGAGTCTGGAATGGATAAAGAAGATGTGGTCCATATATACAATGGAATATTACTCAGCTATCAGAAAGAACAATTACCCAGTATTTGCAGCAACATGGACGGGACTGGAGGAGATTATGCTAAGTGAAAAAAGTCAAGCAGAGAAAGACAATTATCATATGGTTTCACTCATTTGTGGAACATTAGAAATAGCAGGGAGATCGGTAGGAGAAGGAAGAGAAGAATGAAGGGGGGGTAAACAGAAGGGGGAACGAACCACGAAAGACTATGGACTCTGGGAAACAAACTGAGGGTTTCAGAGGGGATGGGGGTGGGGATGGGGTAGCCCGGTGATGGGTATTAAGGAGGGCACATATTGCATGGAGCACTGGGTATTATACGCAAACAATGAGTCATGGAACACTACATCAAAAACTAATGATGTACCGTATGGGGACTAACATAACATAATACAAAATTTTTTAAAAAAAAGAAAAGAAAAGAAAAGAAAATGGAGTCTGTCTTTTAAAGCCAAAAAATATCAACTCTGTCTCATTTAGGAAAACAAGCTTCCAAATGCCACTGACTGGCTGGTGACGTTCAGGCTTAATCCTTAGGTACAAACACAAGTGCCAGGAGGGCTGCCCAGGTTTCTGCTGTGTACAGGATGCTCCTGCCCCAGGACCAAGGTTTCCAGTTGCCTCCATTCCTTATCCCGAGTTGTCTAATTTTGGATTACGGCTCCCAGTTGTCATTTCAGCAGAAGTCAGGTCTGTGCCGTTGGCAGCAGACATGTCAGGGTTCGTTAACAGAGTGACCATATAATTTATCATCTCAACCAGGACACTGTTTAGAATACAAGAATGACAGCTGATAATCACAATGGGACAACACAATAGCTCTTAGGATGGCCCCAAGGAAGGCAGGAATTGGCCAGAGAAAGAATCAGGACTAAAGCATAGGGAATAGTACAGGCAAAGGAATGGTGATGTTAAAGAGGCTTTAAGGACACAGGGAAAAAGGAATGATTCTATTTGTTAGGAGAGAACAGGGTGGCTTAGGGGGCCTGGCCTCAACACTGCCCAGAGGAAGCCACCCATGACGCAGCAATGCCGACGTTGTATCCCAACCAGAGCGAATGGTTCAGTAGCAGACACATGTGCCAAAGTGGACCAACAACAATCTCCCTGAACACTTTTCTTCCAAATCTATTTTTTTAAACATTTTATTTATTTATTTGAGAGAACGCAAGCGAGAGAGCACAAGCGGGGGCAGGGGCAGGAGCAGAGGGAGTAGCAGACTCCCCATTGAGCAGGAAGCCCAACACGGGGCTCGATCACAGGACCCTGAGATCATGACCTGAGTTGAAGGCAGATGCTTAACTGACTGAGCCACCCAGGTGCCCCCAGATCTATTTTTTTTTAAATCTTCATTCAGCTAGGTTTGCTAACTGGGTAGTGTGTGAGTGGAAGCTACAAGGACCATCTTACCACGGTGTGGAGAAAGCTTGGCAGTGACTTCAGGCCAAGGTTAAAGACACCAAGAGACAAGTATAGAGAAAAGGAGACAGAAAGAGCACCAGAAAACACAGCTTGAAAGTCTGGATTGAGCCATGCCTAAAACTGGAAACTTACATGTCTTGGACATTCCAGTTATATATAAAAAAAATTATTTCATTTTCTTGCTTAAATTTTATGGGTTGGGTTTGTGGGTTTTGGTGCTGTTGTTGTTGTTATTTTTGATCCTAATATAGTGAATCAAAGTTACATCTGGGCCATCCAAATACGAATGTTCGAAATATGTCTGTAGCTCAAGAGACAAGTCAGGAGGCACCAATACATTTGGAAATATCACCATGAGGACTGAAACCTCAGAAGTGAATCTCATGGTCAATGGGGGGCACATGGGGGAAAGAGCAGTGGACAGATGTCTGAGCCCCTCAAGAATAATGAAGAGCAACCCAGCCAACAAGACTGAGAAAGAACCATAGAACGGAAATAAGGAGAGAGTTTCCTCCCTTCAGACCAGAAGCTGAAGGAGGAAAGCATAAAGAAGAGGGCTTGCGCATCAGAGCCTAATGTCACGGAAAAGTAAAAGGATTACCACCTCATAGAACAACTGGAAACACACATCTCACCCAAGGCTATAAGGTAGAGTAAGGTAATTGCCAGAAGAGGGGTCAAAGTGTAATGGAAGATCTGAGGCCATTTCTGTTTTCATCCTAACCTGTTGTTGGGCCCTGCAACAGCCATGACTGTTAAGCCCCTACTAGAATCCCAGAGTCCCCAAACCCATCCTGGCAGCATGGGATCTGCTGCAACTGGGCAGTTCAAAAAGAGCATCCTCTCCAAACAGACCTCCAGTATGTCCATGGAGACTTAGGAACAAAGAACTCCCCTGAGAGGGGAGCCAGGGCCCACCAGGGCCACCACCTACAGACGTGCAAGTTGAGCACCGCACAAAAAATGCCCTGCTGAAACCCAGCCTGAAATTCAGCCTGTACTCCATTCTCTAAGCCACTCTCTCTGGCACGGGGCTGCATGCCTCTGGGAGAAGGGCTATCCCTTCTTCACTAGCACAAAGGCACTGCCAAGTTGCCAAAGCCACACACCAGCAAGGCCGCAACCAAAGGGATGCCCTTTTCTAATTTATACAAAAATGGAGTATGGAACGATAGAGTCTCAGGGGATGCAAGAGGCAATGAGTAAGGGAGGTCCTTCCAGAGAGTAGAGCAGGGGGCTAACAGATGAGATAACCAGGAATTTGCTCCTATACAATGGTAAGGAGTCTTCAGAAACTCTGTCCCAGGAGATTGATCATTGTGTCAGGCCGGTGACTGTGCCATGCCTCCCGTTCTCTCCTTTCCAACAGTGTGTATAGTGGTTCTCCTGCTCCAACTCCATCATTGCATACTGAGTGTGTCAGGAAGTGCAGAGATGACTGGGCCCTCAAGTGTTTGCATCATAGACAGTAAGGCCATCCAAATGTGAAGGTACGTACTGCCCATCTTCCAGAGACCCTGCAGTTCAAGCTGGTCAAGACTTTAGGGTTGTCTCTCTTGGGAGGGGTAAGTGTGTTCTTTGTAAGAGAACAAAGGTGTTTTTGGTAGCCAAATGGTGTGGAGGCCCGGTGCAAGTTGCTGGCTAAATGATTACATTTCTCAGCCTCCCTTCCACTTACATATACCCATTTGATTAAATTTCATTCAATAGTATATAAACAAAAGTTGCTGAGTAGGACTTAAAAAGAAGGTAGATACTTGCAGGCACAGTCACTTTGTTTTTTATCTTTCACCCTTTCTCCTGCTTCCTGCATGGAATGTAAAGATGATGACTAGTGCCCTAGCAGCTATATTTGACTATGAGGCAATTCTAAGATTGAAGGCACATGCTAAAATGGTGAAGCAGAAAGACAGAAGGATTCCTTGGTCCCAAGAGACACTATGGAACCAACCTTACCAGTCCTTTAATATTAAGTACAATGAACTTTCATCTTGTTTAAGCCACTGTTTCTCCTGGTTTTTGACTCTAGCAACTAAATGTAATTCCTACCAAACACACTATCGCTATGCAAAAAGTTCCCAGATTCATTTTCTTGTGTTTGAGATCCCTCCCTTTAATTATAAAGCTGCCTGTTAGCTGATCATATCAGTGGTCTCAAATTCAAAATTTTCAAAATCAGGGGGCACCTGGCTGGCTCAGTTGGTTAAGTGTCTTCCTTCAGCTAGGGTCATGGTCCCAGGGTCTCAGTGGGGAGCCTGCTTCTCCCCTCCCCCTCTGGCTGCTGCTCCCCCTACTTGTGCTCTCATTCTCTGTCAAAATTTAAAAAAAATTTTTTTTCAAAATCAAATGTATTATCACTGTGTCCAGCCTCATTCCCGATTGAGTCTGTTCCTCGGCTTGGGGTGTGTGGGGATGAGGAACTAAAGTGCTGGCAAGCAGCAACCACTAGGACCCAGGAAGAGACAGGGTTAAAGGAGGAAGGACTCCCAGCCACAGGCCGGACCTGGGCTAAGATCCCAGGATGGACTCACGGCAGGCTCTGCCTGCTCCAGACCAGAGGTCTGAGGGTACGTATGTGTCCATCATGAGCAGGGCAGGCAGGAATGAAAGCCCATCTCAGGAGGCTCCAGCTGGTTTTTATGGGAGTGGAAAAGTATGGGCCACGTCTAGTTGGAAATGTCTAGTAATATCTGATCAAGAAACAACCCTGAAGAAACAGGGGGAAAACCTATGCATCATGTAGCATAGGTGTCAGCCAGGAAATGGTCATGTTTTCAGGTTTGTTGGGCCTGATGAAAAGCGAGGGCATACGGGCCGTGTGTGTAAGTTTGTGCGGTCTGTGCCCACAATTAGTTTGGAGGGAGGTGATAAACAGGAAGGGGAAGGAGGCTAGGGCTGCTTTTCCCGGAAGGGAGTAGCTAACGTTGTGAGCGTTGACAATTGAGCAAGCACCTTCTTCTCTGTGCACCCATTTGGTGCACAAAAGCTTGCTCCTATTTTTTCAGGAGGAGACTGAGACGCAGAGAGGCAGAATCCCCCTAAAAAGAACTTCCTTTGTGGAGGGGTCACACTGCCAAGCCACGTGGGAGCTCTGTGAATGCTGGTACTCTGGTAGGGAGCCAAGATACTAAACACATAGACAGTTGCTGAGTTCAGTTCATCTGCCCATCAGAGACTCCTGCGTCCCAGCCGTGCATCATCGACTTGGTCCCTGTTCATTGGCTCAGTCTCCCACACAGATTTCAGGTCCCCTGCTGGACATGTGTCTGCTACTGACCCATTCACTTTGGTTGGGATACAATGTTGGCATTGCTGAGTCATGTGTGGCTTCCTCTGGGCAGTGTTGAGTGGAAGGGATGAGGCCAGGCCCCCTAAACCACCCTGTTTGTGTTCTTCCCCTTTCTCTCCTAACAAATAGAATCATTCCTTATTTCCCTGTGTCCTTAAAGCCTCTTTAACATCAGGGGAGACGAGGTGAGAGGTCTGCGTGCCCATAAGCGACACTAACAGGACAAAGATGGCGCAAGTGGGAAGTGAGTGGAAGAGGGGACAAGGAGGAAGACAGAGTGGGCAGAATTTGGGTAAATTGTGGACACATTCTAAGCTTTCATTTCTTTATATTCAGGCTCTACCTGATTGAATTTCAGAACCCTAGAGTTTATGTTCAAATGCCTTCTAAAATTAGCATGCACAGCCCAGCGTGCAGTTCGGCAACATCCTCTCGGTGCGAACCAAGGCACTGCACCTGCTCCGAGGCGCTGCCCTTGCCCGGCTGGGAGCGAGAGAGGGAGTGCAGGCCCGGGTCTGAGCTCAGCTCTGGCGGCACACAGCCCCCAGCTGGTGGCTCTGGACTGGTGACTCACCTTTCTGGGTCTCCACTTATCCCGAGTAAAATTAGCAGGAAAGAGAAACGGCTCTCTTGGGGATTCGGGGTGAACATGCAAGTGCCTGCTGGTGGTGCAGTCCAGCTCCGTAAGGGGTGACTGCTGGCGCCGGGCCGGGCCTGTGAGCTTCTGATCAGATAACCGTGCTCCGTGCCCTCTCAGCTTTCCAAGCACTTTACACCCAGTTCATGAGACCCTTCTCTCTTCCCTTTAAGACAGGCATCTCTTCCCGTGTCAGTCTAAGAAGTGGAGTTTTAGAGAGGTTTGCAGGCTCACAGTCCGTCCATCAGTGGAGAAGCCGGAAGTCAGACCCAGGACCCCAACCAGGGATCCAATCATTTCTTCCTTCCTTCTGCCACATTTTTCGTATACCCTCTGGGTACCAGGCACACAGCAATAACCTGCTTCGGGTGCCCGGTGGCAAGGAGGTTCAGTCTACCGAGAAAGGAAAGTCACCAGTCACCAGGCAATTGTGACACCACGGTGACAGTGACAGTCCTATGACTAGAACACCCGTCAGCTCCAGGGGGGCAGAAGGGGGTCCCTCCTGGGTTCTGGCCATAAGAACTGGAATCACTCTATGCTTGCCCAGCACAGGTCACAGTACTCAGCCCAGCTCTGATGCTGGCCCCAAGAAGGTCCATCCCCCCAGGCCTCAGTCTGTGCTCCTAACTCCAGCTTCCCCATCACCCCTTCCCCTGCCTGTGTGTCGCCAGATGTCCCCAGATGTCTATTGCATCCCAGAACCTTTGCTGCAGGGGCTCAGACCCCAGGAGGCCTCCCCGAATCACTAGGCCCTGGCATTGGGGGGGGGGCGGATTAGGGGATTAGGTGTTAAGCTGTGAAGATGCAGACTTACTCCCCTTTTGGTCTCAGCTACTGGATAGGGCTGCTTGGATCTCTGGGAGAATTTTATCCCCTTCCCTCCATGGGATTCACAAGTTTTCTTTATAATTTGATTTTTAACAAAATATGTAGGTTATTTTTCCCAACTTCAACCTGCTTCCCATCAAAACTGTTGAAAATATTTTTTTGGATTCTATCATGGTAAATGTCAAAAGGTGAAAATGTCATCTCAGCAGCTGGCCCCAGAGTTCTTCTTAGGGAGAGAACTACTCTTGTTTGGGGAAAATACTTTGACAGGCACCTTGGGGAAGAAGATGAGACCAACAGCTACAAAACCCCTGGCTCAAGTGAACCTATGAGAAAAAGAGGGCCATTTGCTCAGCCCTGGAGAGGGTGGGGTGGGATAGAAAGCTGAAGGAAGAAGACTAGAGGAGAGAAAGCAGGAGAGAAAATTAAGAATAAGCCCAGGTCTAGACAGTGAAATTCCTCACAGCAGAGTGAAGTCCAGCCCCTGACCCCGGAGATGGTTTTGTGCCAGCAAACTGCAAGAACAGGGATGCCTAATGTCAACTCGAAAGTGTTTCGGGACGCCTCGGTAGCGTAGTCCTTAGGCGTCTGCCTTCGGCTCAGGGCGTGATCCCGGCGTTCCGGAATCGAGTCCCACATGGGGCTCCTCCGCTGGGAGCCTGCTTCTTCCTCTCCCACTCCCCCTGCTTGTGTTCCCTCTCTCGCTGGCTGTCTCTATCTCTGTCAAATAAATAAATAAATAATCTTTAAAAAAAAAAGTGTTTCATTGCTGTGGTGTCAACCCAGATATTATTTCAAGAACTTAAAGATGGGGCTGAATTTCTTGTCTAGATCATGTCTTGGAGACAGAAGCATTTGGGAGATGCGGTGCCCTATGCCCTGGGAACCTGCAAAACTCTGGTGCAATTTAGGACTCCCGCAAAAGACTGTGGTTTGCGGAGACCCCCGCTGACATGCTAATCCACATAAACGCTAAGCAGTTAAACGGCAACGGAAGGCCTTGGACCAAGAATCTACCTTGATATAACCGTGCCCATGAGCAGTATCAATGCTCCACGCTTGCAAAGTGCAAGCACTCAAGCGCTGTCTCGCCTCCTCTCACACCACCTCTAGGAGGCAGTTTAGGCAGAGAGGCCTATTTCCAAGCTGCACAAGACATGCGTCCTTTTCAGGCCCTTTCGGGCAGGACCTTTCCCAGGGAGCTAGGGACCCTCCCATGAGGCTCCCCAGGAGTAGGAGCCAGTCAGCTCGCTGGGCTGTGGAAATCAGCCTCCAGGGAAGGACCCAGGTGTGTGGAGGAGCTTTTGTTCTGCTTGGAGTTCAGAAACAGTACGTCCAGTGCTTTTGCAGTTTCCCAAGATGATTCTGGGAATCACGCAGCCAGCTTGCTAGCAATGAAGAGCAGGTTCTGATACGAGCTCCCAGGTCCTCTCTGAGGACTGGGGAGAGTCCCCACGCTCTTGCCGCCAATGCAGTGCTCCTGAGATCCATCTCAGTCCCACTGCTCAGCACGCCCCAACTTCTGCTAATGACCTTCCTCTCCTCCGCTGCTTTCCTACCTTCAGCATGAGGGCCCTGGGAGAAGGAATAGCCCCAGAAGTGCTGAGGGGGTTGGCTTCCCTGGGAGGCCCACCTGGCTCAAGGCCCAGAACCTGTGAGCCAACACAGCCTCACCTCTGTTTCGTGCTCTAAGGCTTGGGGTGTACTCTCTCAGCTGTAGTCTCACCCTGTGAGTTTTCTTAAGTGGGGGAGAAGGTATTTTAAACTCTTTGCAGGGAGGAGTCTTTTCCTGGCCGTGATCCAGCCATTACACGGTTCGCTATACCGTCCTTTCCCTCCAGTCCCTGCCTGCCTCCACACACCAAACCCAAGGGCACAGCCTTCCTGGCATTGTGGCTCCTCCTGTGACACATCCCTCTGGAGTGTGCTTGTAGTGGGGGTGGAGGGTTAAGGACCTTATGCCTCAAAAATAGCCCCTCAGGATCCCTGGCTGGCTCCAGTCAGAAGAGCATGCGACTTTTGATCTCGGGGTTGTGAGTTCAAGCCCCATGTTGGGTATGGAGATTACCGAAAAATGAATAAACTCCCCCCCAAAATCCATCCTCTCTTCTAGAACTTTGCAAAGAAGATATGGTTGCTGTAAATATATAAACACACGAATACATGAGGGTTCTAACCATTGCTCCTTTGTGCCTGAGCATAAAACAGACAAATTAACCTCTGTTTCCGTGAGTGCATGCACACTTAGAACTCTGGTTTCCAAATCAGAACTAACAGCTCCCAGCAGCCTCTGAGTGGGAAGTGGATAGTCCAGACACGTTATACCCAGAGTGTGGTACCCACTGACAGCTGAGGGACAAGACTGGAGGGCCAGAGAGCCCAGGCCCAGAAGGACAGGAGCTTCTGCTGGGGAGATGCACTTGAGACACAGCTCTGGACATGAGATGGCATATGTGCCAGGCTTGACCCGAGGCACCCTGGTCACCTGCCTGAGCACATCAGGGTGTCCTCTTTGCAGGTGGCGACCTCCAATCTCCCCCCAACCTACCCACTTCTTGCAGGTCATTTTTTATTCAGAGGAAAAGCCAGTTAGTGATGGTCATGACAGGGACAGGCAGATATATGGCATTTCTGATGGTGGGCTGGGTGCAGGGAGGCAGGACAGCTGGAGGCTGCCTGGAGAACACATTTTCCCAGACGTGGGCCTTCTGTAAATACCACTGAAGGGCAGACTCCATGACTGGGGGGGGGGGGGGGGGGGGGGTTATAGCTCCCTGTAACCCGCCGGCGCTGAGCCTCCTAATGGCCGGACAAGGCTGCCTGGGAGGAGGGGCGTCACCTATCTGCAGGAAACAGAATAAACACAAATAAAGGATTGGGGAGGAGGAGCGTGGAGCCCGACTTGGGTGAAGACCCACGCAGATAGCGCAATGGGGACGGATATCGGCTCATGGCTCGGAGAGCCCCGGGCTGGGTTTATGGCCCCTCGTCCTGTGGGGGCAGCGCCAAACCTCCTGCCCCTCTGCCTTCCGGCTGGATTCCCGAGGCGGGTCGCCGGCCACCTAGCAGAGCCGAGCCAAGCTTAGCTCCGTAGCGGCTCCTGTGGAGCGCGGGTGCCACCTGGTGGCTAGATCTGGCGTGACCGGCACGACCAGTGCGACGGGGATCACGATGGCCACCACGGCTATGACTGTAATGATGGCAACACCTTATTTACACCATGCATCTTCCCAGCCATCCTGTACTCTGCCCTGTTTTGGTCAAGCTGGTCCTTCCGTCCCTACACTGATAAGGGTAATATCTACGCCCCAAATAACCAGAATCTCCACCATAAACCAGGCAATTGCCTTCTGCCATGCACTGAGCTAGGAACACAGGATTAAAAACTACCAAGCTATGCACATGGTGCACTGGGTGTTATACGAAAATAATGAATCATGGAACATTGCATCAAAAACTGGGGATGTACTGTATGGTGACTAATATAACAAAATAAAAATTACAAAAACAAAAAACAAAAAGCAAAAAAACCTACCAAGCTATGGTCTCTTCCTCCAAGGGACTCATATGCTCAGATATTTACAACTAAACAAAATACAAGACAAGGGATGACAAGAAATTCAATAAGCTGAGCAAGCAGATGGGGTGGTAACTTTGTTGAACATCAGGAGCGTAAAAGGAGGCATCGCTGAGGCTCCTGAAAGTGCTGTGGTGGTGAGATTTCAGCAGGTGACCAAGGGAAGTATATTCCAAGCAGAGGAACTTTCCAGGCAAAGGCAAAGACTAGCAAAGAAAACACCACAGTAGGTCCAGCAACCAGCAAAGGTGGCTGTGGAATTTTGTGGGAGGAGTGATAGAGGAAGAGATGGAACTTTGAGGATAATTTGGGGTTGAGTTGAGGTGTGCCTTACAAGCTAGGTGCTGGGTGTGAACATTTCTCTCGAGGGCTAAAATAAGTCACTGCAAGGGAATAACTAGGTTGATCTTTAAAAGATCTATTTAAGAGGCAAGTGTGCAGGGAGACTGGTTTAGACAGACTGGTTACAGCATTCCAGTGATAAGATAATTCCTTCAATGTTCAATGGACATTTGGCAGGCCTATGAAGTGCCAAGCACTGTTCATACAAAAAGTCCTTCCCTCTTACATTCTGGAGCATAATGGAGGCGTGGGTAGGAAGCATGGTGAGAAGGTGACAAAGATATTGCAGAATTTGAATCTCCAGGACTTGATGGCCAGTGGTTAAGAAAGAGGGAGAAAAGATTTAGCATCCGTGACAGGGAGAAGAGTAAGGCCACTCAAGGCTGGACCAGACCAAGAGCAGATTCGAGTGGGAAGGAAATCAGTCTGCTTTTGAATGTCATCAGTAAACAGAACAAGGAGCTATGAAGCAAAAACTCCACAAAAATCAACATCACAATGACCACCCCCCCCATCCCATCAAAATTCAGACTAGATTTTGTAGAAATTTTTCCTGCCATTGGAGGTCAGAATTGCATTGAGTCCATCGTCAAATACAAACCTCTATAAACAAAGCCATTCCGTGTTTGCAGAGCCAGCATACGGGAAACAGTAACTGGTAACGTTTACTGAGTGCTCAGTGCTCACTCCGTGCTTCCTCCGATGACCAGAGTTCAGCCTCACAACTATCTGCGGCCAATCAGTAGGCTCAGGTCACAAGCTCCTCAAGAAGGTCTGGATCTTTTCTTACCCTCTCAGGCAGGGGCTGCATGCAACAGATACTTTTTGGCCTGGTGACACATCCAGCCATTTTCCTTGGGTGGTCAACCTGCCTGGAGTTTTATTAGAAGAGGCTTCAGGCCCTTCCTGACTGGTCACGGTTAAGGGAGGGAAGATATCAAAAAGTTGGGACCCCATGAGAAATAAAGAGACAGCACTCTGGTAGCACGACAGGGAAAAGAAGCGTACAACTGTTCTTCTTCCGGGAAGATGAAGAAGGACAACGTGGGTTTCAGTGGTAGTGTGAAGGCGCGAGGCTGGAAGTCTAGACGATCAGATTCCGCCGTGTGGCCGTGAGGGGCTCTGGCACCACCAGGGCTTCTCCAACTAGAAGGAGCCAGTCAAGGAAAGCAGCCCATCCATGCAAGGTTCTCAGCCCTCCTGCGCCTGAGACTCCAGGACAAAGGACACTTCAGTCTTACCGCAGATGTGGGAGAATTTCATTTCTTCTCTTTGGCAGTTCTAACTCCCCGCTATTCTTGTTGTCATATTGAGCAGATTGTTTAATCACTATAAAAGCATTCAAAACAATACTGAAAAAATATCTCATTGAGTGAAACCTTTATAATAGTAATAATGATATATCCCTAAAATAGCCCCCCACTGGAAAATCTGCAATTGATATAGGCCACTTCACCCATATGGGGAATAAATATGGTCATATTGCTTTATGTTTTTTCAATTATAAGAGATGACTCTTATAATCCAGAAGTCCCACAACCATTTGCCAAATGCTTGCTATGTTCCAGAAACTCTTAGGGGCTATCTCTTAGGGATATGTCAGTGAATGACACCGATTTCCGTCCTTGTGGGCCTTACTCTCTACTGGGGGAGGATAGTGAAACAAAAGATTTAATAAATTAATAATTTAGCACATTGAAGGGTGTTAGTAGTGTTAAGGATTAAAAAAAAGTGGAGGGGCGCCTGGGTAGCGCAGTCGTTAAGCGTCTGCCTTCGGCTCAGGGTGTGATCCCGGTGTTCCGGGATCGAGTCCCACATCGGGCTCCTCCGCTGGGAGCCTGCTTCTTCCTCTCCCACTCCCCCTGCTGTGTTCCCTCTCTCTCTGGCTGTCTCTCTGTCACATAAATAAAAATAAAATCTTAAAAAAAAAAGGTGGAGGTGGTTAAATGGGTCTGAGATGCTAAGGTAGGGTAGGCCTCATTGAGAAAGTGACATTTAAGCAAATGGAGCCCCTTGAAGCAGGTGACTTGGCCTTCACAAAGCTATAGAAGTCCTAGTTCTACCCATAGTCCAGGACAAGTGTCCAGTGTCTGACGTTTATAGCATGAAGATGGACCTCTCAAGTGGTACTTCTTAGAACAAACTTCTACTTCAACATGACCTGCTCAGTACACTTACACCGACAAGTAGCAGCAGTTTCTCTCACCAAAAATGTCAAGTTCTACTCCCAGAACTTATAAAACTAGGGTTACAATCCAAATAACAGCTTCAAAGAATACCAAGGCTAGTGGTACGTCTGTAGGTCTCAGATCACTCAGAGATGTCACCTTGGTGTTTATCAGAAATCTGTGTGAAGTTCCCAGGAGGCCACATGGCACACAGAGGATGCTCAGCCAGTCTTAACGAAGGTTACCCTCTATTTCTCTAAAGCTTACACAACACTCCCCTGAGCTCAGGCACATGGCTTTAAGAAACGTCATGTGGCCCCAGTGAAAAGCCTACATTCAGGATCACTGGGACTACCTTAGGCCCACAGTCCCCAGTAACAATAAGAATTACTCTTTGAAGATTGATCTTTCCTCTAGCATTGTCTATAGACACCAGGCACACAAGGAATGTTTCCATAAATAGTAAATGCTCTGCTCCCAGTAATGGTGGGATAGATAATTCAGAACAACCCTCCAAATGAAGACGACCATGAAAAATGGACAAAATACGAAAGAAACAACATCTTGAAGGCATTAGAGAGCTAATTAGAACATGAATGAATGAGCCAGATCCACAGGTAAGACAAGTCCAGAGAGGGGAGCTGAGCATTTGGGGTTGCTTTAGCTGAGAAACTGTGAGTCCAAACAAAGCTTTGACAGCCACAGAGCCCTGTGGTTGTATAAACTGTAACTACCACTTTGGAAAAGGTTGATCTAATAAACCTGAAGATATACCATTCCCTAAGCCCCACCCCAGGTATATAACCCATGGAAAAGTGTGTGCAGGGCACCCAGACACAAATATGGGAATGTTAACAGTAGCATCTTTATAATAGCCCTACACAAGGAATAGCTCATGTCCTTGGTATACACAGAATACTGTACAAAATCAAAACAAATTACAGCAATACACAACAACCTAAAGCTGAAAGAAGCTAGAAAACAGAAAACAGAACCAAAACAGAAAACAAAACATAAAAACAAAAATGTAGTGCATAATTCCATTTACATAAAATTCAATTAACTAGCCAATATATAATCTCTAGTGCTTGGGAATGCATGTTAAGGCAAAAGTGACTATTATAAAAAGGACCCTGGTCACCTTTGGGGTAGGTAAGCTTTGGGATTGCAAAAGGGTACAAGATGGGCTTCTGGGTGCTGGCAATATTCTATTTCTTGATTTTACTGGTGACTACGCAATTATTTGTTTTGTGATAAATCACTTAACTAAAATGCTTGTGAGACGGAGATTGCTATTTTGTATATTTCACAAAAAGGTTTTTAAAAACCTGTTAACATGTTGTTGCATGAATCACTAATTAATTCTTTTAATTGCTGCATAATATTTTACATATATACCAAAATTTGTCTATTCATTCACCTGCTGAAAGACATTCAGTTTGTATCTACTTTCCAGCTATCAGAAAGAAAGCTACTATGAACATTCACATACAAGTCTTTAGTGTGGATATATAATTTCATTTCTCTTGGGTAGGTACTTATGATTGGAACGCATGGGTAAAATAGCACTGTATGTTTAATTTTCTTAAGAAACTACCAAATTCTTTTTTTTTTTTTAAGATTTTATTTATTTATTCAACAGAGATAGAGACAGCCAGCGAGAGAGGGAACACAAGCAGGGGGAGTGGGAGAGGAAGAAGCAGGCTCATAGCGGAGGAGCCTGATGTGGGTCTCGATCCCACAACGCCGGGATCACGCCCTGAGCCGAAGACAGACGCCTAACTGCTGTGCCACCCAGGCGCCCCAAGAAACTACCAAATTCTTTTCCGGATAAGTTGCTCCATTTTACATTCCCACTAGCTGTATATAAGTGTTTGGGCAGCTCCACATCCTTGCCATCCTTACTATACCTCCTTAGTATAGTCAGTTTTTTAGACTACAGTCATTTTAGTGAGTGTGTAGTGGTATCTCATTCTGGTTTTAATTGCAAGGAGTTTGATCATATTTTATGTGCTAATTTGCCATCCATGTATCTAACTCTTTTGCTTATTTAAAAACTCAAACTATTTACTTATTACTGAGTTTTGAGCACTTTGGATATGTTATCCCATGGTCTTCTAACCTCCATTGTTTCTGCTAAGTCAGTTGTTAATCTTATTAGGGTTCCCATGGTAAGTGATGCTTCGTTTTTCTCGTGCTGTTTTTAAGTTTTTCTAGATTGTCTTTGATGTTCAGCATTGTTACTGTGATGTGTCTGCAGATCTGAGTTTATCCAACTTGGGAGTTCACTGAACTTCTGGATATGCATATTATAGTTTTTCAATAAATTTGGAAAGTTTTCAGCCACTATTTGAATATTTTTTCTCCTCTCTTCTCTGCTACTCCCATTATGCATATCTCAGCACACTTAACGTATCCCACCTTCCTCAAGGCTCGGTATACTTATTCTTTCATCTTTCTGTTCTTTGGCTTACGTAATCTCTGTTAATATATTTTGAGGTTCACTAATTCCTTCTCCTATCAATTCAAATCTATTGCTGAGTTTCTCCATTGAATTTTTTTATTTGTTACTGTACTTTCCAACTCCAGAATTTCCATTTCATTCTTTAAAATTCTACCTCTTGGAACACCTGGGTGACTCCATCGGTTAAGCATCTGCCTTCAGCTCAGGTCATGATCTCAGGGAACTGGGATCAAGTCCCACATTGGGCTCCTTGCTCAGCAGGAAGCCTGCTTCTCCCTCTGCCTCTGCCTGCCGCTTCCCCTGCCTGTGCTCTCTGACAAATAAAATCTTAAAATAAAATCCTACCTTGGGGCGCCTGGGTAGCGCAGTCGTTAAGCGTCTGCCTTCGGCTCAGGGCGTGATCCCGGCGTTGTGGGATCGAGTCCCACATCGGGCTCCTCCGCTATGAGCCTGCTTCTTCCTCTCCCACTCCCCTGCTATGTTCCCTCTCTCACTGGCTGTCTCTGTCACATAAATAAATAAAATCTTTAAAAAAAAAAAATCCTACCTTTTAACGATATTCTCTATTTGATGCTACCTTGTCATCATACCTTCCTTTACTTCTTTTAATCAAGCTTTCCTTTACTATGAACATGTCTATAATGACTACTTTGAAATATATTCCTATTAAATCTGCCATCTAGTCACTCTCACAGCAGTTTCTGTTGCCTGTTTCTTTCCCTCCAGTATATGGATCACAGTTTCCTGCTTCCTTGCATGACTAATAAATTGTTATTGGAAACTGGACATTTTAGATAATATAGTGTAGCAACTCTGGGTTGAATGTTTCTCCAAATCCAGGGCATATTGTTCTCACTTGTTTCTTTGTCTAGTGACTGAATTATTTTACTGAAGTCTATTTCTCTCTCAGCCTCTGAAGTTGTCCCTCGATGTGTGGGGGGCAGGTACAGCTTTGGGTAGGTCTAGTGACCCTGGGATGACAGGAGTACTGGTAGGCTCCCTTCCTATCTTTCCCTGACTGTGGAGCTGAGAGTAGAGACAATGGCAAGCTTCTCTTGAAATGACAATTCCGCTCTTGGAGCTGAGTGCTCAGTGGAGGGGAGGGCAGCAGCCTGAGGTACTTTTGACTTGTGTTTCATAGCATGAAACCACCATCTCACAAGATGGGCGAAAGCCTGTCAGGGCCCCAGTATTCTCAGTATGCTGCACCCAAGGGAGAGCCCTCATTCCACAATAAGGGTTGGATAGAAGAAGAGAGTTCCCATATCTCAACTGTACTTGCCACGGATTTTGCCTCAGCAATAGTCAGCTGGGGACAGGATGAAAACTACAAAAGTCCTGCTACTCCTGAAAGAAAGCCTTCTTGCTAGAAGCTGTGGAGTGAGAGAGACCTATATTCTTGGCTGAAGCAGTCTAGAGTGAAGACTCCACCTGAGCTGGGAGGGGAGTGGGTAGGATATTAGTTCAAATATTAGAGACTTTTTTACTGAAAGTAAGATTTACCTTTCTTACTCAAAGTAAAATTTACCTTTCTTATTGAATTGTCATAGATTTTCTTGAAGAAATGTTTCTTCATTTGCTGTTTGTTCTTTGGACCATTTCCAGAGGTCTTAAATGATTGAGTTTTAAAAATAATTTTTACCAGTTTCACTGGAGAGTCAGCAGAGCTGTTCATTCTGTCATGCCAGAAGTCATCTCCTTATTGAGTTTTAAAGAGCTTTTCATATATTTGGATAAAGCCCTTTATCAGATGTGATCTACAAATATTTTCTCCAAGTATGTGAGCTGCCTTTTCATTTCCTTTAAAATGTCTTTTGAAGAGCCAGTTTTCTATTTTATGTTTTTGTGTTTGCGTTTGCACATGGCTAGCCAAATGTTTCAGCACACTTGCTGAAAAGATCATCCTTTCCCCACTGAATTACCATGGCATCTTGAAATCAGATAATGTAAGTTCCCTTAGTTCTTTTTTAAAGTAGTTTTGGCCATTCTATATATTTTGTATTTCCACATACACTTTAGAGTCAGCTTGCAAAATTTACTAATCAATACTAATAAATTTTTTTATAGATTTCATAAGATTTTCTACATAGATGAGCATGCTGTCTGCTATTGAAGACAGCGTTTTATTTATTGTTTTCTAATTTGGAATTCACGTCTTATTGCAATGGCTAGAGCTTCCAGTACAATGGTGCATAGAGATGGTAAAAGCAGACATTCTTGTCATGTTGATATTACAGGCAAAATATTAAATAATTCACAATTAGGCATGATGTTAGCTGTAGGGTTTTTTTGTAGGTACCCTTTATTAGAAAATTCCTTTTTATTCCTAGTTTGAGGAAATTCCTTCCCACTCTTAGTTTGCTGAGTTATAAGAAATAGGTGGTTAAGTTTGTCAAATGCATTTTCAGTTCTATTGAGATAACCATGTTTTTGTTTTTTTTCTTTTTTAGCAGACTAGCATGATAAATTACATTCTGATTTCCCATTGTTAAGCCAACCTTGCATTCTTGGGATAAACCCCACTTGGTCATACTGTGTTATCCTTTTTATTCACTTTGCTAAAATGTTGTTAAATATTTTTGTCTCTATGTTTGGAAGGGATGCTGGACTTTGGTTGTCTTTTCTTATAATTTCCTTGACTGATTTTTTTTATTAGGAAAATTTTGGCTTCATAGAATCAGATGTGGTTTTCCCTCCTCTTTAATTTCTGAAAAAGTGTGTATACTGAAAAAGTGTGTAACATCCTTGGATGTTTGGTGGAACTCACCAGCGAACTGAGCTGATCCTACAGTTTTGCTTGTGGGAAGGCTTTTAACTAAAAATTCTATTTAAAAGATCCAGCACAATTCAAATTATCTTGTTCTTCTTGCAAAAGCTTTGTTATTTTGTATCTTTTAAGGAATTTGTCCAGCTCCTCCAAACTGTCAAATTTATTGGCATAAAGTTGTTTATATACTTACAATTTCTGAAGAATCTGTAGTATCATCCCTCTTACCCCTAATAGCCCTGTACTGACTCCCCACCCCACCCTGACTGATCTGTTTGGTTAGAGGCTTAGCGATGTTATCAACTTTTCTCAAAGAAAACAGTTTTGGTTTAATTTTTCTCATTTTTCCATTTTTATTTTGATTTATCTTATTACCTCATTTTTTCCCTCACTTTAATTTGCTTTCTTATTTTCTGTTTCCTTAAGATTTAAGTTGAGATCATTGATTTGAGAACTTTCTATTTTAGTATCAGCAACTAGTGTTACAAATTTTCCTTTAAGTGTTGTCTTATCTGTAGTTAATATACACAGGTCATTCAGGCCAATACATTTCTAAACTACTTTTATTTCTTTATCAGAAGCATGTTGTTTAGTTTCCAAATATTTGGAGATTTTTCAGGTATCTATTGATTTCTAATTTTTCTTTTTCTTTTGCCAGGGAATATACTTTGTATGATTTGAACTCTTCATTTACTGTGACTTGTTTTGTGGCTCAGGATATGGTCTCTACAGGAAATGTTCTCAACATATGTGAAAAAAAAAAGTGTGTTGTGCTGTTGTTGGGTGAAATGATCTATAAAGATCAGTTAAGGTGGCTGAAAATTTTTTGGTTTATTTTATTTTATTTTTTTATTTTATTTTATTTTATTTTATTTTATTTTATTTTATTTTATTTTATTTGACAGAGAGAGTGTGTGAGCACAAGCAGGGGGAGCAGCAGGCAGAGAATGAAGCAGGCTCCCCACTGAGCAAGGAGCCCGATGCAGGACTTAATCCCAGGACCCCAGGATCATGACCTGAGCTGAAGGCAGATGCTTAACCAACTGAGCCACCCAGACAGGCGTCCTTAAATGGCTGAAACTATTTTTCAAGTCTTCTAAATACTTGGGCACATGGGTGGCTTAGTTGGTTAAGCATCTGACTCTTGATCTCAGCTCAGGTCATGATCTCAGAGTGGCGTAATCGAGCCCAGTGTCAGGCTCCATGCTCAGCGTGGAGTATGCTTCAGATTCCCTCTCCCTCTTGCTCACTCTCTCTCTCAAATAAAATCTTAAATAAATACACAAATACATACTGATTTTTCCTACAACTTTTATCAATTATTGAAGGGGTTGAAATATCCAACCATATTTAGGGGTTGGTTCCTTCCCCATGCTCTTATCAGTCTTTTGTTCTTGTTATCTAGAAGTTCTTTTATTACATAAATATTTAGGATTGTATTTTCCTCTTACTGAACTGACCCCTTTATCATAAATAACCATTATAATCTTTAATCTTGGTAATATTCTCAAGCTCTAAAATCTACTTTATTTACTATTACTAAGGTACATCTGCTTTCTTTAGATTATTATTGTTAGTATATCTTTCACAATATTTTTATTGAAAGCCTAGTGTCTTCATAGTTCAAGGGGGGTTTTGAGTAAGTAGCACATAGTTGGTCTCTCCTTCTTTTATTCAATGTGACAATCTCTTCTTATTGGGTATTTACACCATTAACAATCAATGTGACTATTTATATGTTTAGACTTAAATCTATTACCTTGCTATTTGTTCCATTTTTGTCTTATCTTGCTCCCTTCTCCCCTTTCTTTTCCTTTTTTTTTTTTTTGGATTAACTGAATACTCAATAGATTCCATTGTAATTTTTGGTTGGCTTTTAACTATAACACTTTTGGGGGAGGGGAAGGGAATTACTTTAGAGTGTATATGTATCTTTAACTTATCACAGTTTTCCTTCAACTAATATTATACCAGTTCATATATAAGGATGTCACCATAGTATACTTCCTTCTTCCCCTACCTAAACTTTTTGTAATTGTTATTTTACTTTGACATTTTGCTATTTTTGCTTTCAGCAATTATCTTTTAAAGAGATTCAAAAATAACAAGTTTTCCTATTTTACTACATATTTATATTTCCACAGGTGGTATTTCATATTTGTTTGAAAGACTTCTTGAGCAGTGAGAAATGTATAGAATTCTTGAGTCATTATATTGTATGCCTGAAAGCATTATAACGCTGTATGTTAATTGTACTTGAAGAACGAATTAACGTTTCCTGTAATGCAGGTCTGCTGATGATATATTCATTCAGTTTTTGGGTGTTTGAAAAATTCTTTGGTTTTTGAAGGATATTTTCACTGCATATAGAATTCCAGGTTGACAGGTTTTGTTCTGTTCCTTTTACTATATTAATGATGTGCTCCACTGTCTTCTGTCTTCCATTTTTTACGAGAAGTTTCCTGTCATTTTTATCTGAAATCCTCTGTATGTACCAGGTCTTTACCCCCTTCTTTAAATGCTATATAAGATTTCCTTTTTATCACTGGTTTAAAGCAATTTAAGATGTGCTTTGACATGATTCTCATGTTTCTTGCTCTTGGAGTTCAGTGAGCTTCCTGGATCTGTGGGTTTATAATTTTTATCTAATTTTAAAATGTGGCCATTATGTCCTCAAATGACTTGAGTGAAGAGGAAAACACAAAATATTTTTCTGTACCTCTCTCCTCCTCGCATCCATCTCATGTCCTTTGAGGTCTCCCAACTATATGTGTACCAGTCCACCAGAAGTTGACCCACGGCTCACCGAGGTTCTTCTGCCCACTTTTTCCCCCAGTAATGTTTCACTGTAAAGTTTGGGATAGTTTCTGCTGCTAGGTCTTCAAGTTCCATAACCTTTTCTTTTGCTTCTAATCTACTATTAATCACATTATTATTGTTGTTGTTTTCCTCATTTTATCTTTCACCTCTTACAAGTTATTTTCTGGTCCTTTTTATATCTTGCATGCCTCTACTTAACACGCTCAGCTTTCTCTCTTCTTCCTATTACCTTCTTGAGGAGGTATACCATATGCCATATAGTTTACAATGTTTTGTACACATTATAATGCTATTATTTGTGTCATTCTGGGTCTGTTTTTGTTGTTTTCTGCTTGTGTTTTCCCTTCTCTTCTGGGTTGTATTTTCTGGGGTTTTGCATGCCTAGCAATTTTTTATTGGATGATAAACACTTTGAAGTTTACCTTGTTGCATGTTCAACATATATTTGTATCCCTATATTCTCCTACTTTGTTCTAGGAGAGAGTTCCCTAGAAACAGTTTGATACTTTTGAGGCTTTATATATTTTTAAAAATATTTATTTATTTGAGAGACAGAGTGCATGCATGTGTGCTGAAGTGGGGAAGAAGGAGGGCAGAAAAAAACTTAAGCAGGCTCCGCACTGAGCACAGAGCCCAAGGTGGGGCTCGATCTCATGACCCTGAGATCATGACGTGAGCTGAAACCAAGAGTCAGGACATTCAACTGACTGCACCACCAGGCACCCCAATACTTTTGAGCCTTTAGTCTTGGGTTAATTTTGCTCTTCTACTGAAGCAATACTTTTCTGACTCTCTTTTCTGGTGCCCTCTGAATTACAAAGTTTTCTACTCTGGCTAACAGGAGTATAAACTATTCACTGCCTTGTGTAGACTGCAGTGATTGCTCCCTCTGCTCCTTTTGGGTGGTTCTTTCTCCAGTCTCAGTAGTTTCCTCCCATGCATACAGAAGTACTCAGCTTAAGTCTCAAGGGGAACCCTCTTTAAATCTCTAGGCTTTCTCTCTGTGCAGCTTGCTCCTCTCTTGTATTCTGCCTTATCGACTTCACCCATTTTGGCCTCTCTGGACTCCCATGTCTGTTTCCTCACTCCAGGGAGACCTCTGGGCACTCTGTGGTGTTCCCTGAGTTGTAATCTGGAATCTCCCTCCAGGAGATCTGAGGCAATCACAGGAGTCCAACTTGTTTATTGTCCTTCGTTCTGGGATCAATGCCCTGCAGTGCTTGATGTCTAGTGTCTGAAAACTATTGTTTTATATACATATTACCAGGATTTTTTGGTTTTGTTTTTGTTTTTTTCAGGTGAGAAGGTAGTTCCAATTCTTGTTCTTCTATCTGAGCTGCAAGTAAATGTCACAATCATTTTTGGAAGCACGATTTTTATTACAATGTCATATGAGGACTTTTAACAGAGAGAAGTAAAGATGCTACTTCTTGTCAGGAACTGTTATATTCTGAGACAAAAGAAAAAAAAAACTTAAAACTTTCAACTCTTGGAGATCTGAGCTCAAATTCCAGTACTGTCACCATGGGCAAATTATCAGCCTCCCTGATTCCCAGTTCTCTCACTGGTAAAATAGAGCCCAAAATATCTACCTCACAGGTTGAAGGTTTGAATGGGATGTAAACAATCTACCATATACCACAGGCACCTCATACATTTCAGTTCCCTTCCCTCCCCCCTAAAAATGAATATCAGAAGAAGCTATTTGTTAGGGCCCTGCTATATTGTTAAGAGTGATCCCAAACTTCTCAAATATCTAAAGATCCTTTCTGTTATAAGAAAAGAATAATCCTAATATGCTACTGAAAAGCCAGACATGAAGCATAATTCTAGGAAAACTGCCTGTGAATTTTCACCCTGTGAAAATGAATGGGAAGGAAGAGACTTGTGTCCTGCCCTGTCTACTTCTGGTTTAGATTTGGCAGTTTTTACAGTGGGGAACAATCCAGAATTCCAGCTCTGTCAGGAAAAAGCAAACAAATGAAACAGATGACGAATCATCTGTCTAAGACCTGAAGCCAAATCGGCTCCAAGAGCTGCTGGAATGGTAGTAGAGGCCAATTTCCCTATTTACAAAATCATTTGTAAGGATAATATTTTCCAGACTTTTACAGGGATGGCTAAGGGTAGATTTTTAGTCTGCTGACTCCACAAAGTTAGCATATATTCTGCAGGCAGTGGCTGAGACCACCACCTTCCACCCTAACTCCCCCACCCACCCTCCAATATAAAGGCCTGGTTTAGCCACAGAGATGGGGGATAAGTTGTGGTCCTTGCCTTTCAAATATATACACCATCTTCTAAAGGAGGAACAGTTGAGCACAGCTAATGAGAATCAAATGGAAATATTAGCAAACTGCTTCAGGAAGACAGAGATAAAAGATAAGCAAAGCCTTCAAGAGGTAACTGACTATTTCAGGATACAAGCAGAAGTGGAGTAGGGGAGGAAAAGAGAACATTCTAAGTCAAGGGACGAAGGGATACAATGGGAAATGAATCTGAGATCTGATCTACAAAGGATTGAAATATATCAGTTAGAAATGTTTTTAGCTGGGTCATAGGGTAGCTCTATTTTTAACTTTTTGAGGAACCTCCATCCTATTTTCCAGGGTGGCCGTACCGGCTTGCTTTCCCACCAGCAGTGTAAGAGGGTTGCCCTTTCTCCATAATGTTTATAGCAGCAATGTCCACAATAGCCAAACTATGGAAAGAGCCCAGATGTCCATCAACAGATGAAATGCTAAAGATGTGGTATATATATATATACAATGGAATATTACTCAGCAATCAAAAAATGACATCTTGCCATTTGCAAAACATCAATGGAACTAGAGGGTATTATGCTAAACGAAATAAGTCAATCAGAGAAAGACAATTATATGATCTCAACAATATGTGGAATTTAAGAAACAAAACAGAGGAGCATAGAGGAAGGGAGGGAAAAATAAAATAAGATGAAATCAGACAGGGAGACAAACCATAAGAGACTCTTAACTATAGGAAACAAACTGAGGGCTGCTGGAGGAGCGGGAGATGGGGGCGGGGAGGAAGAGATGATTGGGTCATGGGCATTAAGGAGGGCACGGGATATAATGAGCACTGGGTGTTATATACAATGGATGAATCACTGAACTCTACCTCTGAAATTAATAATACACTGTTAATTAATTGAATTTGAATTAAAAAAATAAAATTATTTCCCATTCAAAAAAAAAAGAAAAGAAATGTTTTTAGCTGAACATAATAGAATCTTTGACTAATAGAGCCTTAAGTGATTGAGGTTTGTTTTCTCAAAATTCTCAGAGGTATGTGGTTACTGGCTTTGATTAAATGGCCCAAGAATATCATCTGGGAGGCAGGTTCTTTGACCATTTTTCTGCTCTGACATCTTTAACACAGTGGTTTTTCATCTTTGTACTTTTCACCTCATATTTGCCAGGTCATTGCCACAGATCCATATCCCATTAGCTAGTGTTCTAAACAAGAGAAAAAGGAAGAAGCTAAAAAAACTTTACTTAAATCAGGGAGGGAAAAATTTCCCAAGAGCTTCCCAGATTTCCCATTACATCTTACTGGCCCAAACTGGATCACATGTCCATCTTCAGAGAAAAGGATGGAAAAATATCTGGACAAGAAGAAAGGAGTGACATGAAAGGCCTAGAAAATGCATGATTGATCCCCCTGAGCTGGGCGTATTGCTGCCTTAAACAACATCAGTGCTCCACCAACAAGGAAGAAGGATTAAATAACCATGAGGTGAGCAATTAACAATGACTTGCAATCTACTTTTGAAATTTAATCCAAGTTATAAAAGGAGTTCTAGTAGGGGAAAAATGCCCATATAATTCAATTATACCTCTAGTTTTGTAGATTTATTTATCCTGCCTTCACAAGTCTCAAGAAAACCCTAATTCCTGAGAATGACAGGCTTTAAAAACTGCAGACTCAGATTTAGAAGCTACTGAATTTCTTCCCGCAGTTTTCCAGATTTTACCAAAATTACGAATTCCATTACAAAAGGAGGAACTTAAAACTTTATTCATATAAAACCTCTTTTAATACACTGAACACATTTCCAACTCAATGAGCGAGTAACTGCTATCATTCTTAAGCATTACAAGGCCATCCAATCATTCATGCCACCAACTCTGAATACTCTGACGAAGCAAAGTACCTTGTTAGTTAATACCTAGTTTGACAACTGGCCTCCATTCAGGTCTGTATTTATAATGCTTGCAGACATGGCCCTCATTCTGATAATCCTGAGAAAAATCCCCATTCCTCCTCTTTCATATACTGTGTCTCTTCACTACGCCAAGTTTGGTAGTGTATACCTGTCACACGCATCACTGGAATATAACTCCAGATAGTCCCACTTTGAATGAAACCCTCTAGCTCACTTCTGAGGGGAGAGGAATGAAAGAAGCTACCTCTTTTTCTAACACATTAAACAACATTCCTTGAGGCTCTTCCCTGACCAAGAGTCAGACTGATGTTTATGTCTCACCTTCAATTTCCTCTGAAAGAAACAGGAAAATAAGAATTTTTTTTTCCTCTGGAGAACTCAAATTGAAGAAATAAGGGGCAAAAATGTGGCACGGTCTTGGGAAGGTAAGAAATAGGAGGGAGGAAGGGAGGCGGAAGTGTGTGTTTAAGAGTCTCCTCTCACCCATCCCTTTCAGCACCCCACCCCCGTAACGACCAAAGAACGACAGGATTACTTCATGCTTTAAACTTTTGTGGACCTTTGGCCCCAATCCATCCCAATAGCCACAGCGTCCTCCTGTGTGACCAAAATAATCTGAAAAGAAAATTCATATAAGGGGTTGAATGATAACTGAGACATTGAGTTTAATAGACATTGAGGAAAGAGGCCTCAGAAATTGCCTGGTCCAAATTAAGGGACAGAGGAAACTAATACTCCTGGATGATTTCTGTTAATACAGGTACACAGGTCCACTTGTGAAGGGCTGGACCTTCCCAGCCACGTAGGGCTGCGGAGGCTTGTACGTTGTATGCCAAGACCAGGAAACATCCTATTACCCACAGCCGCGGGTTTTCTTACAAGACCAGAATGTTATGCTTTAGGGTGGGGCAGAGGAGGTAGGCACTAAACTGAATAAAAAACTGAACAAGCAAGCTGCAGTGGCTTGTGAGCTGGAGAAAAAGTACAAATTGCACCTGACCTGATGCCTCTGCTGTGGACCAGATGGGGTGTGTGGGTGTGCGTGTTATTACTGGAATTTTCAGGTCTGCAAGGACAAAGCCTAAAGTCCAATATATTATTTCACTTAGGACACATCTAGAGGAGGGAGAGGTGGAAAGAAAATGGAGAAAGCAATAGAAAATGAGTTCTCCCTCCTTCCATGTAGCCACACCAAGTCAGGTGATGTCACAGGGCTGTTGAGAAGAGGTTGACTGTCTTGAATTTAAAGGCCCCACATTCAGAGGAATGTCTCTTTCCACATGTATGCAATTATCCTCTGTACCTTCAGCCTAAGAAATGCAGAGCCATATCAATGGTTAATTGATTTTGGTTATTTCATTTTTATGGTTATTTCATTTTTATGATCCCATGAGAGCCCCCCACCCTACCAGCTGCCACCCAAGGAAGCAATGGAGCGTTCACACTCAAGGAGCATAGTTAGCAGCATGGAACACCAGTCAGCAGAAAAAAAGGCAAGAGGCACAGGGATGAACAGTGGGGAGGGGCAACACAAGGTTAGACATAAAGATTCCAAGGCTGGGAAGGAGGAGAAAGGAGAGAGCTGGGAGAGAGAGGGGAAGAAGGAGAGGCCACATCAAAGAGTAAAAAAGTGTTACCAGATATGAATTCTTTCTTCCAATTCACCACAGCAGGAAGCTTAAGGCTACATGGGCGAGACACAGTGCCCCACTGCACTCCTAGGACACATGCTAAGTCATGGCCAACTTTCTGCCCCTCCTCTGCTTCCAGAAGCCACACACCTACGTCAGTCTCCTTTCTTTGCAGTTTACCCTTTACATACCTGCAGAGCAACAGCAAAGTCACCTGGCCTATAGCTAAAACAGAAACACAGCCTCAATCCTGGAGTCCCCATATCCTAGGCTCGAGGAAAGCATCACACAGCCCCGGAATCCATGTCCATACCCCTGATCTCAGGGTCACCTCAGTCCTGGACATTCCTTTCCTTGGTAATTGCACAAGAAGGCATTGCAGAGCTAGCGAAGGCACCACCAGCAAAGTAGCTATAAAAAGGAAGACACAGGGTTGAGGGAACTGTCAGAACAGTCTCCTGGGTGTCCAAATTCAACTAATCTTATTTATTACTCATCACAGTCTCAACCCAGCCTTACAGGACACATTCATTTCTTACTCTTTTTCTTATATGTTTTTCTTGGTCATTCATTTTCCAGTTACCTAAGTTCTCTACCTGAAAATGAATAGCAGGTGGATAAGCAGCAACAGGTTAAGTTGTTGGGAGAGACGAAGTTTTTCAGGTATCTTAACAGTTCAGAAATGAATACTTCTGTCTTTATGGAACAAAGAAATCACCCACATAAGAATGATCTTGTTGCTTGGTCAAACTACTTTGTCTTTACAATAAAAATAAACCACAGAAAGAATTCAAGGACTCCACGGGCTTGGTGGCCTCTCTGAGTCAAAGGTGGTGAAGGCCAGGCCACGGCTCGCAGTGGGCATGTGCCCTCTGGCCCTGCTGAGAGGTTTCTCGGAGCATGTGACATAAGCCAATGGACGAAGCTCCTTGTGGGTAAAGAAAATCGATTTTAAACAACTATACATTGACAGAGGACCTAGAAACTCAGGGCTATGATAAAATACAAACAGAATACAAATTTGTCACTCTTAACAAAATCAAATGTTAGCCTAGGCGCAATCCACGAGGGGAGGAATACACAAACTCAACGAGAAAACACTGTGATAACTGGCCAATTCAGGTTTCATCACACAAGACAAGTTCATTATAGAAAAAAAATAAATTATGAAATCTGAGAGCAAAGAAATAAAAAGATACAATTCTAAATTAAATAACAATGGACTAAGCAACAAATGAAGGCCGAAAATAAACTAGATATCAACCAAGTGACAACCATGTCCAGAGGTCAAGAAAAAAGTTACAGAAGTGACCACAGGATTTGTGAAACAACAGAACATGGTTTCACTTCAGACAGGAGTACTCAAATGGACTCAAACTATCTGATGAGAAACTGGCAAGAATCTAATAGATTGGAGACAATCGGTTACCTTGCAACCTCAGTCTTTACTGGGTTGGTACTAACTCTAGGATTTTATTCATGCAGGAAATAGCAATGAAACCACCATAATTCTATCCGTACCCCAACGCACTGTCTTCCAGACTACATAGCGATGTGGGAAAAGCTAAGGGGGCATATCCAGGTTTCCTGCCGTCAGTTCTGGCGGAAACTTACCATCAGCGGGATGTCTTCAGTGTATAAATGGACTAAGAAACATGTTTTGGAAAGGACATCTATTTGACTTTATTTATGGTGCCAAGTTGAAGTGACACCTGATTGGTTAGAGGTAGAAAGATACTCACTTTGACTGTCTTCAGGAGCACTAACAGTCTTGTTTTCTCAAACAGCTACACTTTGCAGCTGTCTCAGTGAAATCAAACCTCTCTTTTCACCATGGCAAATTAGTTAACTATTCACTCAAGCTATACGTTCATTACTGTATTCTGCTTCATGATGGTTATTTCATTTTACATTTTATATTAAAAAAATGACTATAGTTTGAGAAAAAAGTAAATCATAGAACTGCACCTTTTGACAGTAAAATTTTACTAAACAATCTCATCAAATTTCAGTAGGAATTGTCTTTCAACATCATAGCCTTTTTAATATTAATGAAAACAATAACTTACGAATTAAAGTGTTTTTCTTTTAAGCAGACAGGAATAATATTATAAACATAGTTTCTAGATAAAGAAAATGAGGTTCAGGAACAGTGCTTCCTTCACTGCTATAACACTTCATTTTTAAAAGTAAACACAGTACCAATTGTCTTTTTGATTCCAGTGAATAAAAACTTAAAACTTAATTTATTAATGAATTTGGAGTCTGAAACCAAAACGATGCCTTAACAGTACTGTCTAATAGACAAGTCAATTCCAAAAAGTTAATCACAATGCAGAATTTTAACCTAATTAAAGTGGCTCTCTCTGTCACCACGGTGTCTTTTTGTTGGCTTTCAATTTGCCATTAACAACCAAGGATAGGATTATGTGTAAACAGAAATATACAGGGCTTGATGAAATTGAATATGGAAGATTAAGCATTTTTAAAGTCTGGGTTATAATCCTTGCTGCAACACAAATTCTACTGTATAATTAATTTACAATGGCCCAAAGCTTTTCAACAACAGAATGATATTAAAAAAATATACCATCATCCCTTTTTGTTACATTAACTATAGATGTCATAACCAGTTAAGCCTTTTATTAACTTAGAAAAGTATAACTTTTCCCTGAAAAACTCTAAAGAGTAATCATATTTCAATCACAGCTGTCCTGAACTAACTCATAATCAACAGTGACTATATTTTGTCACTTCTTTTTTCTAACAGGAATAAAAATGGTGACAACAAGTTTCATCCCATTAGTGATGAAATGAACTTTTTAACAACTATGAGATTTTTATATTGTTTGTAGTAGTAAATAGCCATTGTGTAGGTGGAACGGTCGCGAGGGAACAAAACGACAAACTTGCCAAAACTACTTTTGATCCCTTCTAAATCTACAATGGCAGACAAATTTAGCCATGAAGAATTCAGTCCTTATAAATGAAAACAAACATCACAAACCCACAAGAGGTTTAAAAGCAACTTCATTTGCTTTTAAATATTCAAGTGTAATGCTTCTGCAAAAGATTAAAACATACATTTCAACTGTATCAGGTATGTCAATTTCCATTTACTCCTAACCTGCCATTAGTACACAGGTTCACTGGGCTGCCAGACAGCCCAACTCATCATGGAGAGAGACGAAGGTGTCAGTAGAAGACGACATGGATACCACGGCATTTATTCAAACAGCATAAGACCCGTCTTTGCATCCCTGAAGTAAGAATGGCCACTTTCTTCAATTAAATTGCTT
Source organism: Ursus maritimus (assembly GCF_017311325.1). Classification (NCBI taxonomy): domain Eukaryota; kingdom Metazoa; phylum Chordata; class Mammalia; order Carnivora; family Ursidae; genus Ursus; species Ursus maritimus. The sequence goes on along the minus strand of NW_024424008.1, from coordinate 16,130,651 downwards.
TATACTAAAGCAGCATTGTCTGTGAAGAGTTACTTCATATCCATACATTTTACAACTATAGTTACCAATTCAAAAGTTAAAAAAAAAAAATACCAAATCCATGTACCCGTGATCCTTTGTATCCTAAAACATAGAAATATTCTTAGTTTTAACCATGAATTATATTGGAATGAACTAAAAACATCTTTTAAAGTAATTTTAAGTATACTCTTACTTGTTACTACATTTCTACATAGATTATTTAAGATTGCTTGTGGACATAACTTAATCAATAGTATAGCATCATGTCAATCACTAAAGCGACGCAGAATCAGATTCTGGCTATGGAAGGGTGCTTAATTATTAAGCAACACCTTCTTAAAAAGCTTCTGTACTTCTGATTGGTAAGAAAAACAAACAAAGAGCATCTCTCATTGAAGTAACACTGAAGTTCAAACTCAAGACTCCTTCTTTGTGATTCAACATAATTAACTCTTCAGAAAAAAATAATGAAACATTAGGTCACATTAATAAATTACAGTCATCTTCAAGAAAACTCGATGGGCAACTCTGGTGTTACAGTCGTATATCTTGGATCCAACCTAGGGATAAAATCCTGAAAGTGTTTAGATGCACCAGTACCAAAAACATCAAGGACTTTTCGGTTCATGACAGCAAATCTGCAAAACAGAGGACACAGTGAACAAGTATTTAATGAAGTTTATAAAATAAGATGATTTACTTGACATATCTTTCACGGAATGGGAAAACAGAAAAGACTGACATGACAAAAGACTTAATGGCAGATTCAAAAGTCACACTGATCCTCTCTACCTCAAGATTCACTTTCTCATATTTTCTTTAAAGAGATAATAATCCCCAGACCTAAAACCCCAGAGACCCCCAGAAACCCTTCTCAAGTTCTTTCCACTAGATTATGTCAAATAGAAAAACAGGTTCATTTTAACTTTTCTGATGAACAAAATCACAGGAAACAAAATAAACAAATGACTGAGCTTAATATTACCAATGAGGCAAAGGTATTAAATGTAATTTCTTTCATAACTGACATTTTGATGTCTCACAATCCATAGAAAACACATCCAAATGTGCAGTATTTAATGATTAAAGGGAAAAGAGCATATAGGGTTTCAAATTTCTAATAGACACAACAAAGTAAAAGCATACCCTCATTTTATCCATCACCTAATTTAAAAGATTAAAAAAAATTTTTAAAGACACATATTTAGCTAATGTGCAGGAGGAACCTGTGTCTCTATGCCTGATCCCAAGCATTTCTTCTGGGGAGAAGAGTGAATTAAGTTTTGAGCCCTTGAATAAAAAGTAATGAAGGGCAGATACATGCTACAACATGGATAAATCTTCAAAATATTAATGTAAGTGAAAGAAGCCAGTTACAAACAACCACATGTTATAATTCCATTTATATGAAAGATTCAGAATAGGCAAGTCTGTGGAGACAGTAGATTAGTAGTTGCCTATGGGTGGGGGGCATTGGGGTTAGGGATGATAGCTAAGGAGTACAGATTCTCTTTTGGGGGTAATGAAATGTTCTAAAATTGTAATGACGGATACACAACCCTGAGAATATACTAAAAGCTACTGAATTATACACTTTAAATTAGTGAATTGTAAGGTATGTGATTTATGTCTCAATAAAGCTGTTTAAAAAGATTAAAAAAAAAAAGTTTTGAGCCCTTGGCCATTGTCACTATTCCAAGAACAAAAATGTAACTTTCAGTGCATTTCCTAAGTAAGTTCCCTTCCAAAATAATCAATTGGTTAAGCTCATTAATGGGCAAAAAACTAAATGACAAAGAAATAGATGATTAACTAATAATAACATAAAGGACGCACAGAAAGCACGGCTAAGAGGAAGAATGCTGAAGCCAGACTGCCTGGCTCATATCCCACAGCTCCTGCATCTGCGGTGTGACTCTGACAAGCTAGCTCCCCTCTGTGTGCACCACAATTGACTCCGATATAAAATCAGGATCTTAAAAGTACTTACCTTATAGAGCTATTTCAAGGATTAAACACATATGCACATGTACCTGTATTGTATGTGTATGTGTGTGTATCTTAAAACCATAACTGGGACACAGTAAGCACAATACAACTGTTTGCTATTAAAACTATGACTGATAGTAATATTAATAATAGCTGCAATTTACTAAGTGCTTACTAGGTGCTAAGTGCTATTACAAACATCTCGATTTTCCCACAACCATACAGAGAATATATTATTGTTTCTAGTACAGAGAGAGAAACGAAGGCTCATGAGGGCAAACAACTTTCCCACCAGTGACACAGCTAAACGTTACCAGAGCCAGAGTCAAACCTAAGTCTGTCTGACTCCGAAGTCCACAGTCTTTCTGTTAGGTAAAGCTGCCTCCCAAAGAATTAGATTAAGATCAGAAAATGCTAACAAAAACAATGAAGAACAGAATAATAAAGGCAGAGGAAATTATGCTTATAATATCAAGAAAGAATAGTATTATTTTTCCCCAAATGGAAATCATTCAATTATTTAGGCACGATTTCTAATAAATCTGCTTAGTATTTTTAATCAAAAAGAAGAGATCAAAGACTTTAAAAGTGAGACTTCGGTGTATTATGTAGCAACTAACGAGCAATTTTCAGATCAACATGGCATTTTCCTACAACATTTAAAATATCTAAAATAATATAGGGAAAAGAAAAGTCAAAACCATGTTCACTAAAAGAAGACCCCATGTTATTCTTGTTAAGTCAGTCATATTTGCTTTATATGTAAGAGGCCTACTTGACCACTGAAAGAATATTCCCTCAAAAAGATGGAAAGATTCAAAATCTGTTTTGTGGCAAATGCCCGTCTTCTACGGTCAGGTACAATGTCTCCGTCACTTACTTGCCCTTGGTGAGCCTTAAAAGGAACTTCCAGTAGGATGGCCTCAAGGTCTGAACTTCCATGACAGCCTACGGTTAGAGCATTCAGTTTAAGACTTCTTTTAGTCAATAGGAAATATGATTAGTTGTATTAGGCAATAGAGCATTTTTATCTCTTATTTTTATTGCTCATTGTATTTTAAAAACAACAGTGATGATGATACAAAAATACGTATTTAGGTTTAAATTGGTTAACTATCAAGAATCTTTGTAAATATGCCCTCAAATAAGAATACTGCTTATGAAATAATAATTGAGTTAAGTCACTATTATTAGGAAAGCATTTACTGAATACTCATTAGATAGCTGGCACTTCACTAGTTATAATGAGTTTATTAACCTGGCAGCATTACTCTGAAAAAGGGCAAATAAAAGTGGCCCCCCAAATTTTGCAACAGCCCTAAAACTATTAACATTAATAATGATGATTACAGAATTTAAAGAAATTGAACAATGCTTCTAATAAACTAGATTCTACATCTATCCTCGCTGCCTGAGTAATATTGGGGAAGCGCAATTATTCTTATTTATGCTCATAGTATCTTCCTTCTTCTAAAAGTTTAATTAAACTGGGCATTCTAGCCAAGGTACTAGAGTAATAATTTACCTATAAATTGGACTCTACTTAAACCTAAAAATTACTGTGTGCAGAAAACATGACCTGGCCCATTAAGCTAACAGGTTCGATGATTTGAAACTTGCAAGCTATTTTGGTAAAAAAAAATTAAATTAAATTAAAATAAAAAATAAAATATAACCAATAGAAATGTTCCCAGGCCTTTATTTCCCCCCACTGGTTTAATGTACGGAAACAGAAATAATCTTATTTCTCATTTCAGAAAGCTGTACTTACTGCCTGGAAGCAAATTGCTGTAGAGATGGAATAGATGATCGTATCTGCATGGGGAAAATAGGGAACCTTTCCTGCTTCAATACCTTTGAAATACATTGTCTGGAATGAAAAACAAACACAATCCAAGATTTATTAAAAAAAAAACAACACACACACACCACTTTAAATAGAATTAACAATACAGTGAAGCAATATATTCACTCCCTGTCTACAACTATTTTTTCTACCTTCTAAATACTAATTATCCTTTCACAGCTCAAATTACAGGTCGTATTATCTTCCATGACAGCGTTTAAGTGTCAGTCCTTGCCTTCCCGCGTTCCCTCACCCAAAACCTGAGATACCAGTAATAATACTTCTCTGTGAAATTGAGTAACCTTTTATTGCTACTTCTTTTATATCATTTATTCTTCAATGCTTTTTGTATAATGCTCAGGTCCTCCTTCTCTGCTACATCTATTTACTCACTCATTCATTCATTCAACGTTTAATGGTGTTAATTAACTACATGCTGGGCACTATGCCAGGAGCTTGGGATTTAAAAATGAATATAATAACATCTAAGTTGGTGCATAACAGAAATAACTAATGCACTTAGATGTATAACCATGTATATACATTTATTGTGTGTGTGTGTGTGTATTTTTTTTTTGGCCCCCCTGAGAAGGGAGCAAACTACTCTGTCTAGGACAAAGGACCAGAGAATTTCAGAAATGGGTAAATTTGAGTAGTGCTTCTCAAACCACCTGTAGTGATGAAACATTTTTTTTTTAGAAATTCTAGTTGTCATGGCTTGTTGCTTTTACAATGCAATAAAAATAAATTACTAGAAAAGTAAATTTTAAAAACACAAAACTGAACCAAATTTTCACTCTTATATTCAAAAGACAAATTACTCTGTCAAGTTGTTATAAAAGTTTCCAAATGCTTGCTCTCAATTTCTATACTTATCTTGTCCTGAACTGATAACAAACAGTTCCTGGACTAGCACTAGTCTGCTGACTACGCTTCTAATAGTGTTGCCCCCTAAGAGGCACAAGATGGAAAAAGCAGGGGTAACAAGCTGGGTTAAAGTACACGATACGTATGAGGAAGGACCAGCCCATTTATATGGATAGAACATGGAGTAATTCTTGGCAACAGTTTCTCTGAAACATGGGAAAGCTAAAGTAGAACCAGTAAGAAAAGTGGAAAGAAGAACCAGCAGAGAACAGTGTTACAATCAGATGAAGGAAGGTTCAAGAAGACATGGGTGGTCCATGCCCTAAAGAACGTGGAATAATTTTTCCCCAAAAAGTTGTCTATACAGCTGGTTTTTATTTAATATTCATTATATAATAATATAGAATTTTATTAAAAAATTAACTTCAATCTGTAAGATAATGTACAAAGAGTTATAATCTACTTAGGAAGGAACATATACATGGGCCACCATTTTGAAAACACTATACGAGTATATTACAAGGTACAGGTATATTGTAGTATATTCATGTTGACAAAAATGAAATCTGGATATGGTAAAATGACATCATAGAAACATATGAAACAGGTATCTCTTGATATATGGAATAACTGTTTTCCTAATTTTTTATAATAAAACTTATCTATTGAACCATATTCTAAGTTAATGAAGGGGGGGAAACCATATCCTATACTTCTATATGCTTACCAGCACACCTAGTACAGTAATGGGAACATAATAAGTATTCAATAAATATGTCTTGCAAATAATTTTTTCCAAGAAAAATGTTGTCTAGTCAGCTGACTTTTATTTAATATTCATTATTATAGTAATGCAGGATTTTAATATAAAATTAATTTCAATCACAGGAAAATGATTGCTTATTACACCAGAGTCATTCATTCCACAAAGGACACAGTAAGTTTAAATTTGTGATTTTCTGAATTAAAAAAAAAAAAATTCTCATCAGCATACTTTATATCCAGTTTCTTTTAACAAGATCAAATATGGCCTGCTGATATAAGAAGATAGCTATGCCACTGTTTGGCTTAAAAAACTCTAGCCAATTAAGGAAGCAGCTATAAAACACACGTTTTACAAACTACATCTTGATATTGGATTTCCCCTGTGTCAAAGAATGTATCTTTGCTAGCTAGGCGATGTGTTCTTTCTCTCTAATTTTTCTCTTCATTAGCAAGTCTTGTCAGTTCTATCTCCTAAATCCAAATTTGTATGTTTCTCTCCACCCCTACTGCTACTGTCCTGGCACTAGCTACAATCTCCCACCTGAGACAAACTGTTCTCCCAGCTTCCAGTCCTGCCTTTAGTCTATTCTTTATATAATGGCCAGAATGTTTTTTTCTTCTTAAAACATGAATTAAATCCTGTCATTTCCATGCTTAAAACTCTCCAATGACTTCCAATTGCACTGAGAAAAATATCAAACTCTCTTTCTCTTTGTCACACACACACACACACACACACTTGAATAAAGCAAATATGTAATTCTCTTAATGTCATTAGGGACACAGATTTTCAGTGATGTAAAATTTTTAAGAAAATCAAACAAGTTAAATAAAAATCTGTAATCTTAACTTTGAATTAGAAATATCAATATGCTCATTACTTTCTCTTTCTCTAAAAACAAGGTGTGGGGGGAAGGATTCTCTAGCTCTGTTCACGGGAAAGGCCATGAAACCTTGGCTAGCCGGGGAGCAAGAAACTTCTAGTACCCAAATTGAATTCTCTAAATACCATTTCCCGCCAAAAGAAACTAGTGGTCTTTGGAGAAAAGTCTGATTCTGTGCCTGGGGCAGGAAATGTCCACAATGAGCCTGGAACATCTTGTTTTATCACAAAGCAAGAAAGCTACCAGAGATATAGGCATTATGTAAAGAAGAAACAGGAGCCAACTTTCAGAGGCTCTCATGGTCAAAGATAGGGCAATGACTGCAATGACTGGGTGGAAACAAATCAAATACGTTGAAATTCATGTCTTATAATGACACTTGAAAATAAAGACTCATAGATCAATTTTGCAAAATGCCAGAAACTAATTCATTCTGAATACCAGTAAAGAAAGGGAAGTAATCAAACATTTTATTATCCCTTTGTGAGCAAACAATTTCAGAGTAACCAAACAGTTGAAAAGGGAAAGTTCTTTTTAAAAGAATTCTGACCAATAACTACTAAGAAGAAACAATTATAGATAAGACCATTTTGCAACTCTGAAAGAAATAATAAACCCTGGCAATGATTAACAATGGTTGCTAAAAAAATTAAGTGAAAGCCTAATAGGGAGTCTTATATTAGCTCTATTTTTTTATATTTATTTATGTTAGCTCTATTAACTCTGAGCCCACTGATCAATCTTAGCATCACAAAAAGGGAGACAACCAGACATTTCTGTGCTTCCTATTACGATGCAATGGGAACTCATACACACAGTTAATGTGAGCTATTTCAGTCCCTCTCCACCTTCTAAAAATTGAACCTGAATTGCTTAAGCCTCTGTTAACAGTTTACAGGAAATATGTGGGTTAAAGAAACATGTTAACACCACCAGTGAGGATACAATCAGCAAAATTCAGAATCTGGGATTTCCACAGAACTAATAACCAAGATCTTTAACAAATAAATGGCAAGGAAAAAAAAGAGGTGGGGAAGGAGAGTTGTATCAAAAAGTAAAAGAGACTCTGGATCCCAATTAAAGCAAGGAGACTGCAAAAAGACATCTGTGAGACAATCAGTGAGAATATAAGATCTAATCGGATATATATTAATATTAAAGAATTACTAGGTTTTTTTTAAATGTGTGAAAATGGTACTTTGATTATACTTTAATAGTACTACTGATCTGTTTGTTTTTAAGGAGTCTTTATCCTGAGTTGGAAGAAGTGATATAATGTCTGGTATTTGCTTCAAAATAATTCAGTATTTGTGGGGTTGGGGCAGTAGAGATGGAATGAGATTGCTCAAATGCTGTTAACCCTTGAAGCTGTATGATGGGTACGTAAGGGTTAGTTACTTTATTCTTTCTACACTTGTATATATTTGAAAATAACACACATAAAGAAAGAAGAAGAAATGGGAGAACCGACTTTGTAAATACTTGTATAAGATTGACTTGCTCTTCTAAATTGGGATATATATTCGTTGCTAAACCAGCTAGAAAAGCTCTTATATATGGAGATATACACGCATAATAATGTTTGCTTACCTCCACCAATTTGGAAGCTAAATACATGGAAATTGTTGTACTTTTATAAAACATCATTGATACTCCTGCCAAAAATCCTGAAACAACAAACAAAGCAAAACTGATCAAATCTCAAAGTATTTGTTAGTAAGTCACTCAGAAATGTCAATTCACTTAAGTAAGACAGAACTGATCAGCAGCACTGCCTTTTGTTATACAAAATCAAGGACAGGAACAGACTTGATGACATTAAAATGGGGTGAGTTTATGGGTATCATATATTCTTAAATTCAGAAACTGGCCTTCAGAGTCAGGAACACACTGTTCTGATACACATATTACAAGAAACTTTACATTCAAAATTTAACTATAATAACAATAGTGGTCTTAACAAATATAATGATTTTCAAAAATAATTTTTAAAGGCTACTGATATCATTTCTTAGTGGAAATATTTGTTAATCTATTCTTCTAACAGCTCAAATTGCTTTTAGTGCTGTCATCACACTTCTCTCCCTAGTAGTGCCTTCGTTCTATAAATGGAAGACCAAGGCAGGGGGAGGCCTAGGATACTGTTAGCAGGTATAGTACTAATAAATATCTGAAAATTGTCAATTTAACTTAAGTAGCATGTATTCTGCAACTTGTAAAAATGTTAACCTTACGTTTTAATTTTTATGAAATTGTTTCTAAAAATATATATATATTTTATTAAACTATATGTCATGTACCCATGGCAAAAACAGAATACTTAAAGAAATAGAACTGCATTTCCATTAGTCACAACATTTTTTAAGTTTTATGTTCTTTTATGACACATTCCCTATGATTTCTGGCTTACAGCAGGCAGATACCCAAGTCATTATACTGCCCATTCAAGACACCTGATGGCAAGAACGCCTTGACAGGTTAAACTCTGCAAATGTAAAATGTTTGGACTAGTGCTTCAATAGGGATTCTATTACAGGGAAAGAGAGTTACATAGAAATCAGATGAATTTGGAAACTATTTCTGAGACATTCCTACAACTGATTGATAGAATAAGAACAACTCTGTTTTATCATTGCTTTACCAGCTATAATAGCATGCAGTTCATCATCCAAGTTTCTGACCCAGCGCAGGAAGCAACTAGTACCCTGTATCAAGAAGAAAATGCAACGACTTCAGTTGTTTCATCTCTAGAAAAGATGCATATAACATCTATAAGTCATTAGCTGACTGTGGAGGCAAATCGCTGATGCTATCTAAATCAAACTAAATGCATGATTGGGAAAATTATCAACAATAACCTGCAATAAAGTTATTGTTCTGGATAGACTCTATTAAGAAATTATACATAATATTTTTATTGTCATCGTTTTTCAAAATGAAAGCATAAATTCTACTTTGCCTAGATGTAGACTCACTCCCACTCCAGCAAGGAGAAAAGCTGGATAAACTACAAATCTAAGCCAGAATTCTATACTCAGATAAAATATTTTTCAATCCGAAGATGAAATAAAGACTTTCTCGGGTGGATAAACACTGAGAAAATTCATCACCTACAGACCTACATTACCAGAAATGTTAAAGGTAGTTTTGCAGGCAAAAGAAATATAATACCAGTTTAGATCTGTAAAAAGAAACGAGGACCTCTGAAGATGGCAAAATGAAGATAAATTTAGAAGTTTTTTTTTTTTAATATTGTTTATTTTTATAAAAATAAATTAACTCTCCAAAGAAGTGGTCAGAAAACTACAGCCCACTAGCCAGATCTGACCTGCCACCTGTTTTAGTATGGTTCATGAGCTAAGAATGTTTTTATACTTCTCAATGGATGAAGTAAATAAAAGACTAATATTCTGTGACATGTAAAAATCATATGAAATTTTAATTAAAGTGTGATAAAGTTTTATTCGAATATAGCTATGTGGGGCGCCTGGGTGGCTGAGTTGTTTAAGTGTCTGCCTCTGGCTCAGGTTATGATCCTAGGGTCCTGGGAACGAGCCCCACATCGGGCTCTCTGCTCAGCAGGGAGTCTGCTTCTCCCTCTCACTCTTCCTCTGTCCTCTCTCGCTCTCTCTCAAATAAATAAATAAAACCAAAAAAAAAAAAAAGAATATAGCTATGCTCCTTTATTTCTATATTGTCTATGGCTGTTTTCACACTACAACTGCAGAGCTGAGTAGCCATGACAGAGACCAATCACATTGTCCACAAAGCTTAAAATAGTTATCATCTGGCCCTTCATAGAAAATGTTTTCTGACTCCTGGTCTAAAACAAAAATGGTACAATGTATTAGGGGGTTAACACATGAAAAGATAAACGTATAACCACAAAGGACCTTAAGTATGCTGTTATAAGATTCTTACACTATACATGAAGTGGTATAATTTTGAAAAAATTGATGAATTTTAAATCTTTACTATAAAAGTTAAGGCATTTACTAAATTTAAAAAGAGGTGTAAAGAGTAAGCCAACAGTGAAGAATGAATTTAAAAATATTAAAAATTAATAAAAATAAAAAATAAAAAAAAATATTTTTTAAATCCAGGAGGCAGAAAAAGAAAAAAAATAGTGGAACAAATACAAAACAATTAGCAAGAAGATAGATTTAAATTAAACCATATCAAAAAGTAAAGTAAGTCTAAACATACCAATTAATAGAGATTATCAAACTGGATAAAAAAGGAAGAACCAACTACATATCATCTAAAAGAAATCAACATTTAAATTGAAGCCACAGAAAGATTAAAGTAAAAGAACAGAAAGACTATATATCAAATATAATCAAAAGAAAAGTGGAGTAGCTATATTTGTATCAGACATTGCAGACTTCAGAGCAAGAATATTACCGGAAATAAAGAGGAACATTACAAAATGAAAGAAAGAGTCAGTTCACTAAGAAGACACAGAATAAATATGGATTGTTTCCCTGTCCTTCTCTTAATTACATTCTTACAAAGATGCTAATGGCATTGACAACTATATTTTAAATTGCATGTGGCCTTGGAACACACTGTGCCATTATTTTTTACACGAGATTTTCTGACCCAGTTATATTTTCTTTTTTTTTTTTTTAAAGATTTTATTTATTTATTCGACAGAGACAGAGACAGCCAGCGAGAGAGGGAACACAAGCAGGGGGAGTGGGAGAGGAAGAAGCAGGCTCATAGCAGAGGAGCCTGATGTGGGGCTCGATCCCATAACGCCAGGATCACGCCCTGAGCCGAAGGCAGACGCTTAACTGCTGTGCACCCAGGCGCCCCATGACCCAGTTATATTTTCTGCAGTTTAAACCACTAGTTTGTATTACCTGAGCAAATAAATAGTAATAGAAATTAAAGCAAACAAAAACATGTTCTGAGATATACTGGATGGTGGAGAATAACCAACCTGGGATAAAAATGTTGGAGATAATCCACATGCAACACTTAAGAGTTTATGTTAAGAATAAATATAAACTCAATGACATGAGAAATGAAAAAGAGTATAAACATAAACACATAATTGCCAATATTCTGTCCTACTAACTCTTGTGTATTCAAAGACATTAGTAATGTTTCCTAGTCAAACCATATTGAAAATATTTTCAATATTAGTAATATTTCATAACAAGTAATTATAGTTTATCGCTTATTACTCCTGTTCTCCTGCCCATTTCAAAATACTTTGCCCACACCTACCTTTTTATGAGTAAACTTTTACATAAAATAATACATAACCATCTTACCCAAAATGACTGGAATTTAAGTTTCTCAGCATTAATTTTTTTTTTAGTTTTAAAACAATGTGTGTGTGGGTACGCATACAATTATCCTTAGTCAACACATTTTACCATTTGGAATCTACATTTAGATTTAGAATCTAAATTTTTGATGGTTTAATAAAATATCAGTAATATGATTTATATATGAGTGACTCCCATTAAACAAGACACCATTACTTAAAATTTCCGAATAGAGTGTAATGGATGATCCCTACAGAAGCGTTTAGGTGTGCGCTTATATGTGTGTGAGTGCGTATATAGGAACATGCAGAAAGGGTTGGAAGAAAGTTCACTATGGTTATTTGAGACAGTGCAGTAGGAATAGTGAGGAGGTCAAAGAGGGATCATAAGTCATTGCTTATATAAGCTACAAAAGAAAATCTTTACTGGCTCAAGTATTGATATCAGCTAGAAGGGGTCTGAAATATGTTTTTTTAATTATATTATGTTAGTTACCATACAGTACATAACTGGTTTTTGATGTAAAGTTCGATCATTCATTACTTGCGTATAACACCCAGTGCACCATGCAATACGTGCCCTCCTTACTACCCATCACCAGCCTATCCCCATTCCCCCACTCCCCTCATTGTGCCTCATTTTTTAAAAATATTTTTTATTATATGTTTAAATTAATAAGCAGGCAGTAAGTATGATTAAGAAATACAAATAGACCAGATACATTAATACCACTTTTGATATTAGAAATACCAAAAAGTTCATATTTTTTCAGTATCTACATTATTGAAAAAAAAGTCTTTGAGAATCTTTAATATTATGTATAAATGCACATATGTCTACACTTTCAAGCACATTAAGTAACACTTTAAAAGAAGAAATTTCTCCAACCCCAATTCCCAATATATTGTGTATATTTGGAGATGTTAAGATATTTATGAATATAACAGAAAGAAGTATTTAAAAAATGATATACGGGTAAAGGCCGTATCTCATTCTAATAATGGTCATGTTATTTATTTCCCATTTTTCTTTCCTCTTCTGAAAGGCTTACCTTGTATATACTAACAAAAGAGCCCAGAAAAGCTCCAAGCTGGAAGTTTTCTTTATTGTAGAAGAGAGAAAATAGCCGGGATGGCTGTGTAAACAGATGCCTGAATGCAGAGGGAATTCGGAGGCAGCATTGGATCAAGTATCCCACGCTAAACATTCTGATGAAACCCTAGAGAAAATTGGTATAAATTCTGATTTACATCCAAATTTCTAAGTCCGATAGATATAAATTTTACTGTCACAGAATCAAAACAGAACTCAAAATAAAAAACACAAGTTTATATCAAAGTATCTTCAAAATTAAGACTTAAAGACCTCAAACAATTTTAAAACAATTAATTTAAAATAAGGGTAAAATTTTTCAGTGACTATATTTCCTTTGATTTTCAAAAACATGCAAGTCTCACAAGCACTGGCCAAGCTTGTCTATGCACCAAACTTCCATTTCTTGGTATTCTGTTAACATTGTTAACACAGGATTTATAATTCCTAAACCACAACTGAATTTTAGGAACAAAAGCAGTCAAATTCAAAACAAAACAAAACAAAAAAACAGTTAACAAAACCAAATGCTTTTTGGAAATTTTAACAGAGAACTCTTCTTAATCATCACTGTAAGTAGGAATTCTTTTGATCGAAAAAATAATTTTATTTTTAGACCTTTGGTATCAACTTTTTAAATGATCAGGTTAAAAGAATTCTCCAAGAAAATAAAAAAATTATACCTAGGTTTTTATTTCTATGCTCAACAGTGTCAAGCTAAAACATCTCTAAGAAACATACCTTTAAAGTATACTAAACAAAACTTGAAAAAGCAAATCCACTACAAAGGCATACTTGCTGCCAACATTTTTCCATATTACCTGTAACTATCTACAGTGCAGAAGGGAACAGAGAGGATGGCTACTGTTGGTCAATTTCATTTCAGTATTTAGAGTAACGAAGTTTAAATGTCACTTCATACTGAGAGACTGAAAAATTACAATTAGCATAAAAGTAAATGTTATATAAAAGAATAGTATTTTACATGATTCAACCAATACATTGTAATACTGGTCTCCCATCCTCCTCCTCTCTCACCACCAGTGGGATGGAAAAAGGTCTACAGGCCTGCTAAATTCCAAAGGTCAGGTTTGTATCTTCCAAAGAGCAGCCTTCTTTTTTAGAAAAAAACTTAATTACTATAAAGAAACATTCATTAATTTACCTGAAACTATCTAATACCTGGTTAAAACATGAAAACTAAATTGTGTGACCAATTAGCATAAATTACCATGCATTTGCTTAACTGAAACTGCCTAGTATATGTTTCATGCATGAAGTGTTCACACTTTATCTTGCCATTAATAATCTCAACAATATTAATCTAAGGATTCAAGGATCACACTCATGTTCAATCTTTCCATGCTATTTTCAAGAGATCCACTCATCCTTCTATCCATTCACCCTTTCACGTATTCAGAAAATATTCACTGAAGGCCTCTTATGTGCCAAACACTACACTAGATCCTGGGGACAGAGTAGTGAAGAAGACACAAAGTTCTTGCCTTCATGGAGCTTCATGCTCATTAGAGAAAGAGCAAATAAGTGAATAAATAAAATAATTACAGATTACAGTAACTGTTGTGCAGGAAATAATCAAAACTCTAGGAGGGAAATAATAGGCAGCCTATATTAAATTGGGTGGTAAGGGAAGATGATGGAGGATGTGACATTTAAAGAGAAAACAGAAGCAACTAGCATGAGGAAAACATTTCAGATAGCTTGGACAGAAAGCATAAAGACAACAGAGATTGGCAGTTACAAGGAACCAAAAAAAGTATGAATGGAGGATAGTGAGCTGCAGGAAAGGCTAATTCATATGAATATTTACTCAGGGATGTGATTTAACATGTGGTATAACTGAGCTGATGGAAGGATGAGGTGCACTGTCAAAATATTGTACTATGTAAATTCCTCACCTACAGGTCTCCAAATAATTTTACATTCATGGACAATATTCCAATTTATACATAAACTGCCAAATTTATAGGACTGGTACACATTTGAAGCAATGACTAGATATTTTCCTTCCTCAGCAATTCTCCCTAACTTTCTCATATAATCTTTTTTTCATATCACTTCCCCTCTTCCCAAACTTTCTCAAATACCTCTGATTAAATCAGACTATTTCTCTTAGTTCCCCTCCTGAAGTCTCCCCTTAAATCAGAATTATATCCATTTGGAGGGAAAAACTCCTCTCTGGGAGCTGGCAGACCCTGAGGGCTGCCAGCAACATTGCATCCCCCCGCCAGCGTACAAGCGGGACAGGAAATCAGATGTGGAAGAAGTGTATCAGAAACCACTGCACAACTGAAAAAGTACTCTACTGCTTTAACCTCTGTTCATATCATCAGGGACTCTAAGGGTAAGTGTTGGCTTGGGTATATGCCACCATCAGTATCAGACCACAGGCATTCACATTCAGAAGCACTAATGTGATACAGTCTCCCTTCCCAAGAGTGACTGCCAGGAGGCTATTTTTGGGGGGTGCTATACAACTTCCCATCATCAAATGAGGGGGGGATCAGCTATTATAAGGAAGAACATAAACTTTTTAAAGCTTCAGGATTGTGAGAGCCCCACCCTAAACTAAAGAACTTGTAGCAGGTGGTGCCGCCTGTGCCCAACTAGCTGCAATGAAAATAACTTCCTCCCCAGCAGTGGTGAGGGAGGATGGGAGGACGACAGGCACAGAGCGGGGATGGGCGAGGAGAGACACTCTACCACACAAATATGTTAGGGAGGAAGGAATTTATACCAGTGGGCATAGCTAACTTCCTTCACGTAGAGCAACTGTGGACATACTCCAGTTACCTCCATGCCTTAAAAAATGTAAGTCCAACACCAGATGCCACTGTACCAGACTGTGCACAGGGTATGTGTGTGATTGTTAATCCAATAGTACACAGCATACTCCAGGGACCTTGCTCTAGAATGTACTTTAATGAGAATACGTTACAAAATATAAATTTTAATAACTTTATTTTTCTGCCTTTTTTGCTGTTGTTGCTTCACCTTCTCTCCTACTTTGAAAGTTTTACATTAATTTTTTTCAAAGATTTTATTTATTTATTTGAGACAGAGCGAGAGAGAGAGAGAGAGAAACATGAGCAGGGGAGAGGGGCACAAGGAGAGGAAGGGCGAGAAGCTGAGCAAGGAGCCCAATGTGGGGCTCAATTCCAACACCCTGGGATCATGACCTGAGCCAAAGGCAGACACTTAACTGACTGAGCCACCCAGGTGTCCCTTCACTAATTTTTAAATAAGCAAATTTTAAAATTAATTAACCAAGGATCTGGTAAATGAATACTAAAAGCTAAATTGTTATCTATTTTTCACAAGTTTTGTATTCTTCAAGTCGGATGCAAAGAATGATAGCAATTACTATCTATTTTTTCACTTACTTTGAAATCATGCTTTAAGTAAAAAGTTATTTCCTTTTTTTTTTCTAAAGAATTTATTTATTTATTTGACAGAGAGAGACAGCCAGCGAGAGAGGGAACACAAGCAGGGGGAGAGGGAGAGGAAAAGGCAGGCTCCTAGCAGAGGAGCCTGATGTGGGGCTTGATCCCAGAATGCTGGGATCACGCCCTGGGCCGAAGGCAGATGCTTAACGACTGTGCCACCCAGGCGCCCCTAAAAAGTTATTTCCATTCGGGGCGCCTGGGTGGCTCAGCCAGTTGAGTGTCTGACTTCGACTCAGGTCATGATCTAGGGTCCTGGGATGGAGCCCAGCATCTGGCTCTGCGCTCAGTGGGGAGTCCGCTTCTCCCTCTCCCTCTGCCCCTTCCCCTACTCACGGTTTTTCTCTCTCTCTAAGAAATAAAATCTTTAAAAAGTTATTTCTATACATATTCCCCATAGTTAATAGTGATAATTTTATATACTTACTTTAATGCAATAAGAGATGCAATTATCTTCATAGTGTTTGCAACATCTGTGCCTTGGTCCATGCTTACATCTGAAATAAAACAAAAATAATAAATGATGTGTGTGTGTAGATGTGCTTAAAACTCTCTAACCAAAAAAGGAGAAAACATCATCTACTTGTTTCTAAATGCATGCATCTTTTGGTTTCTTAGGACATAAAAAAGCAAAGATAACAGATTTTTTTTTCTTTTCAGTTCACCATTTGACACAGTGTATAAAATATGTGACTGCAGTCAAAACAAATGCGGAACAGAAAAAACATTGGTAAATATTTGTGACTAAATATAAAAAATATGTATATATTATCTTTATACTCTGCCAAATCTTCTGGAAGCTTTAAGTTGCTTACTGTAGTGTATAATGGTCATAAATCACCCATGAAGTCAGTACTTGAGCAACAATCTAACGAGAAAGTGCTCAGGTTACAGGAATTTATACTTAATTATATTTGAGGGAAAACATCTGGAAAAGAAACATGATACAGTATTAGAACTCAAAATTCAGTTTTTAAAACAAATACAGTAATAGATCATGTGGGAATTCAAAAGTATGTTATTTGTGATTTAAATGCAAACCACTTGGTCCTCCAGCATTTAGCATATGTTTCTTCTGGGGGGACTACTGTTCAAGACACACAGATTTTTAATTATTTGGTATGTTGACTCCAGGACTATATATTCACTTGAGGCGTAAAAAGGTAAGTAAAATCTAACATGGGTCTGGCTCTCTCCCCTTTTCTCTGTGAAGCATTCATGTTCCGAAAGGAGTAGGCCTCGTAACTCTTGCAGACTGCAGCTAATTAGCTTCATGGTTGAAACACAGTAACTTTTTCATTTGTAACAATAATTCGTAGAGTGATATTCTGGCTCCACATCTCTCTAATTCCATTTGCAAACTGATTAGCAAAACCCTTGCGGAAATCCAATTCTGCACCACAGCTGGAGAATACAGGCAGCCTTTCACAGACAAGGGTGACAACAGGAGCTCCTACTGACCGTAGCCCTTATGTCATCAGAATGATGGGACGTATCTGGCCATGTGAAGTTGAGGAATTAAAGCTGGGGCCTAAAAGAAGTGAATCAGAGAAGGGTGGCGGTAAGTAAACCACCACTCTTCATACTGCTAGTGTCCTCTTCAAGACATTCCTCAGCCAGTGCTACTGGAACTACACAGAAATCGTTAAACCCTCTTTGCTAGTGAAGTTAAATTCTGGTATCAGCTATACTGTCATTTAATCTTCCCTCAGTCTGTTATTAAAACTTCTCAAAACCTGGACTACCCATCTCCTGTCTTACCCTGCATCTGCTTCCATAGCAGTGGACTCACTGAGGTCACTCTGACAAGTTCTGCCGTGACCTGATTAGTTCCGATACCCAAGGCATCGATTACCCACATAATACCTTCTCTGCATTCTCCTCATGATTTCCATGAATAGGGATTCCCTGTCTCTTTTCTCCACTCAGATGATCCGTAACTATTTTGAACTTGCTTAAGAAGTTCATTACCAATCGCACTAGTGGGTATTTACCCAAAAATTACAAGACACTAATTCAAAGGGATATATGCACCTCTATGTTTATTACAACTATATTTACAATAGCCAAATTATGGAAGCAGCCCATGTCCATTGAAGAATGGATAAAAAAGAGGTGGTATACACACACACACACACGCCCTCACACACACACATATACACACAATGTAATATTATTCAACCATATATTATTCATATGTGGAAGTTAGGAAACAAATGAGCAAAGGAAAAAAAAAAGAGGAAAGAGAGAGACTAACCAAGAAACAGAATCTTAACTCTAGAGAACAAACTGCTGGTTATCAGAGGAGAGGTAGGTAGGGATATGGGTGAAACAGGTCACGGAGATTAAGGAGTGCACTTATCATGATGAAAAAATAATAAAACAAAAAAAGATATACATAATCTTTTTTTAAAGTTCACTACCACAATTATTCCTGCCATCTGTTATTCCCTCCCTGCCTCTTACCTTCTGTATGTGGTATATACTAAAATGGAGACAAAGTCTTTAAATTCAGTAAAAAAATTTTGAGCACCTACTCTGTGCTCATGTATGTAAGGCAACTCATATGTTATTTCATTTAATAGACGCAACACTCCTTAAAAGAGATCATTAACCCAACTTAACAGATGAGGACTTTAGGGTCCAGAGTGGTTAAATCACTTGCCCAAAGTCACAAAGCCAGCAGGGGTAAAATGAGAGTCTAAGACAGGTCTGATTTATGACTTCAGCTTCCCATAACTGATCCCTAACTTTCTATATTTACTATTCATTTAACACTCTCTAAAATACCACTACCAAGATTATTTTTATTAACTGATATTCTAATTTTTAATCACTAAACTAATTTTCTTAAATATCTATACTTGAAATGCAAGTAATATTTGTATGAAATTCAGACTTCTTTGTATAATATACAAATAAAGATGTTTTATTCCATTTCCAAAGCCCTGAAAATTTCTACTCTTACAAAAAAACCTTTATGTAAGGTTTGCTCCTTATTATTCCTGTGTCCCAGAACTTTTCTTTCTCCTTCCCACATTTGGGATGTTTGATTAGTGCTTATTAACCTGTTTCATAAAGTTCCCCATTCTAACCTCCCGCAACTGTGTCTAGTTTGACATAGAAAACTATTACAAATTCATATAAATCTATTTGAAATATAAAACTCCATGTGCTGTTTCCGGTAAGATATATATATATATATATAATATATATATATATATATATAGTAACAAAGTATGCTAAATATCAAGATGAAAAACTTACACTGAATCCACAAGTTTCCTGATTAGAGCAATTATATTCGTTCTTCTTGGCTTTTCTTCATGTTTCTCTGTCTTTTGTTCCACTTTTGCATATGCTGCTTCTGGTGAATAAGAATGTGTGGGAATTTCTTCCTTCCCTACAATAAACCTAAAGAAAAGAGCACAATGTGAGGTATTTTCACCTTAAAAAAAATAAATAAATAAAAGGAAAAAGACAATAAGGAAAAAAACGCCCTGATTCTGTTAATATACAAATACATTTTAGAGAGTACCTTATCATTTGAAATAATGTTTTTCAAAATTTACATAAAATCTTATCCTTTATATACAGGCTTTTAAAATCTGAATACTTAGAAAATGTTGACAGCCATTTCTTTAATAATGGAAATTCTTCTATTAAGTTTTATATTTTAGTTTCAGCATAGTTAATATATAGTGTTATATTAGTTTCAGGTGTACAATACACTGATTCAACAATTCCACACATTATTCAGTGTTCATCACAATAAGCGTACTATTAATCCTTCACCTATTTCACCCATCCCCCCACCACCTATCCTCTGGTAACCATCAGTGTGTGCTCTATAGTTGAG
This sequence comes from Ursus maritimus, assembly GCF_017311325.1. Taxonomy (NCBI): domain Eukaryota; kingdom Metazoa; phylum Chordata; class Mammalia; order Carnivora; family Ursidae; genus Ursus; species Ursus maritimus. The sequence goes on along the minus strand of NW_024424008.1, from coordinate 16,110,585 downwards.
TCTGTTTCTTCGTTTGTCTCACTCTCTCATTTTTTCCCTTTGCTCATTTGTTTAATTTCCTAAATTCTACATATGTGTAAAATAATATGGTATTTGTCTTTCTCTAGCTGGCTTATTTCACTTAGCATTATACTCTCTTGCTTCATCCATATTGTTGCAAATGGCAAGATTTCATTCTTTTTTGTGGCTCAGTAATATTGTGTTATATATATATATATATATATATATACACACACACACACATATACACACATATACACACATACACACACACATGTGTGTGTGTGTATATATATATATATATCTCCTCTTCTTTATCCATTCATCTATTGATGGACACTTGAGCTGCTTCCATAATTTAGCTATTGTAAATAATGTTGCAATAAACATAGGGGTACATGTGTCTCTTTGAATTAGTGTTTCTGTATTTTTGGGGTAAATATCCAGTACTGCGATTACTAGATTGTAGGGTAGTTCCATTTTCAACTTTCTGGGGAATCTCTATACTATTTTCCAGCATGGCTGTAGCATTTTGCATTCCGACAAACAGTGCAAAAGGGTTCCTATTTCTCCACATCCTTGCCAACACCTATTGTTTCCTGTGTTTTTGATTTTAGCCATTCTGACAGGTATTAAGGTGATAACTCATTGTAGTTTTGATTGGCATTTCCCTGATGATCATTGATGGTATCTTTTCATGTGTCCGTTGGACATCTGGATGTCTTCTTTGGAGAAATGACTGTTTGTGTTGTCCGCCTATTTTTAAATTGAATTATTTGCTTTTCAGGTGCTACATCCAATGTCAGAGAAGTTACTGCCTATGCTCTCTTCTAGGATTTTTGTGGTTTTATATCTCACATTTAGGTCTTTAATCCATTTTGAATTTAACTTTGTATATGGTGTAAGCCAGTGGGCCAGTTTCATTCTTCTGCGTGTTGCTGTCCAGTTTTCCCAACACCATTTGTCGAAGAGACTGTCTTTTTCCCATTGGATATTCTTTCCTGCTTTGTCAAAGATTAACTGACCATATAATTGTGAGTTTACTTCTGGGTTTTCTATTCTGTTCCATTGATCTATGTGCCTATTTTGTGCCAGTACCATACTGTTTTGATTACTACAGCTTTGTAGTATAACTTGAAGTCTGGAATTGTGACACCTCCAACTTTGCTTTTCTTTTTCAAAATTGTTTTGGCTATTCGGGGTCTTCTGTGGTTCCAATCAAATTTTAGGATTGATTGTTCTAGTTCTGTGAAAAATGTTGTTCGTATTTTGATAGGGATAACACTAAATCTGCAGATTGTGTACAGTTGTGTAGTATGGACACTTTCATAATATTTGTTCTTCCAATCCATGAGCACAGATTATCTTTCCACTTGTTTGTGTGGAAACCTCAACATCTTTTAGCAATGTTTTATAGTTTTCAGAGTACAAATCTTTTACCTCCTTCCTTAAGTTTATTCCTAGATATCTTATTATCTTTGGTGCAATTGTAAATGGGATTGCTTTCTTAATTTCTCTTTATGTTGCTTCATTATTAGTATATAAAAATATCAAGAATTTCTGTTTGTTGATTTGGTATTGTGCAATCTTACTGAATTCACTTATCAGTTCTAGTAGCTTTTTGGTGGAGTCTTTAAGGTTTTCTATATATAGTACCATGTCAAATGCAATAGAGAAAGTTTTACTTCTTCCTTAACAATTTGGATGCCTTTTCTTCTTTCCTCTTTTCTGATCAACGTGGCTAGGACTTCCAGTACTATGTTAAATATGAGTGGTGAGAGTGGACATCTCTGTCTTTTCCTGACCTTAGGGGAAACGCTCTCAGTTTTCCATTTGAGTATTATGTTAGCTGTGGGTTTTTCATTTATGGCCTTTATTATGTTGAGGTGTTCCCTCTAATCCTGCTTTGTTGAGGGTTTTTATCATGAATGGATGTTCTATATTATAAAATGTTTTTTCTGCATCCATTGAAATGATCATTTGGTTTTTATTCTTTCTTTTATTGATATGATGAATCACACTGATTGACTTGTGAATACTGAACCACCCTTGCACCCCAGGAATAAATTCCACTTGATTCTGGTGAATGAATTTTTAATGTATTGTTGGGTTCAGTTTGCTAACATTTTGTTGAGAATTCTTGCATCTGTGTTCAAAAAGAGATATTGACCTGTATTTTTTTTTTTTTTTTGTAGTGTCTTTATCTAGCTTTGGTATCAGGGTAATGTTGGCTTCGCAGAATGCATTAAGAAGTTTTCCTTCCTCTTCTATTTTTTGGAATAGTTTGAGGAGAATAGTTAACTCTTCTTTAAATATTTGGTAGAATTCGCCTGTGAACCATCTGGTCCCAGACTTCTGTTTGCTAGGACATGGGTTAACATTCTCTTACAATCTTTTTGTATTTCTGTGCTGTCAGTTGTTATTTCTTCCCTTTCATTTCTAATTTTATTTATTTGAGTCCTCTTTTTTTATGAATCTGGCTAAAGAGTTACGATTTTGTTGATCTTTTCAAAGAACTAGCTCCTCATTTCACTGATCTGTTCTACTGTATTTTCTACTTTGTTTATTTCTGCTCTAATCTTTATTATTTCCTACCTTCTACTGCCTTCTGGCTTTGTTTGTTGTTCTTTCTCTAGTTCTTTTAGATCTAAGCTTAGACTGGCTGTTTATTTAGGATTTTTCTTGCTTCCTAAGGTAGGCCTATATTGCTATAAACTTTCCTCTTAGAACAGCTTTTGCTGTATCCCAGATTTTGGACTACTGTATTGGCATTTTCATTTGTCTCCATGTATTTTTAAATTTCATCTTTGATTTCTTGGTTGACCCATTCACTGTTTAGTACTATGTTATTTAACCCCTACGTATTCATGTGTTTTTCATGTTTTTTCTTGTGCTTGATTTCTACTTACATAGCATTGTGGTCAGAAAAGATGTATTTTTACGACTTCAATCTTTCTGAATTTGTTGAGACTTGTTTTGTGGTCTAATATGTGATCTATTCTGGAGAATGTTCCGTGTGCACTTGAAAAGAATGTCTATTCTGCTGTCTTAGGATGGAATGTTCTGACTATATCTGTTAGATCTGGTCCAATGTGTCATTCAAAACCACTGTTTCTTTGTTGATTTTCTGCTTGATCTATCCATTGATGTAAGTGAGGTGTTGAAATCCTCTACTATTATTATTGTATTATTATTGATCATTTTCTTTATGTTTGTTATTAACTGCTTTATGTATTTATTTGGGTGCTCCCATGTTGGGTTCATAAATATTTACAACTGTTATATCTTCTTGTTGAATTGTACTGTTTATGATTATATAGTGTCCTTCTTTGTCCCTTGTTATAGCCCTTGTACGAAAGTCTATTTTGTTGATATAAATTGCTACTCAGGCTTTCTTTTCACTTCAATTTGCATGATAAATGTTTCTCCATCCCTTCACTTTCAGTCTGTGTCTTTAGGTCTGAAATGAGTCTCTGGTGGGCTGCATATAGATGGGTCTTGCTTTTTTATCCATTCCATCACCATGTACCTTGACTGGAGCATTTAGTCCATTTACATTCAAAGTAATTATTGATATGCATGTATTTATTGCCATTTTGTTACTTGACCTATGGTTATTTTTATTGTTCCTTTCTTCTCTTGCTCTCTTCCGCCATGATCTGTTGGCTTTCTTTAGCAAAATATTTGGATTCATTATTCTTTACAAATTTATTACTGTTTTTGACTTGTAGTTACCATTAGGTTTATATATAACATCTTCTGCATATAGCAGTCTATGCTTAGTTAATGGTTGCTTAATTTTGAACTCATTCTTTACTCCTCTCCTCTCCACATTTCAGATATTTGGTATCATATTTTACATCCTTTTATTTTGTGCTTCTTGACTGATTTTTATGGATTTTTTTTGTTTTGTTTTCTGTGTTTCCTCTTTTTTCTTACTCTTATGATTTCTGTGTTCCTCTTATAAAGCTCCCCTTAGCATTTCTTGTAGGGCTGGTTTAGTGGTTCTGAATTCTTTTAACTTTTGTTTGTCTGTGAAACTCCTTCTATTCTGAATGACAGCCTTGCTGGATAGAATATTCTTGGCTGCAGATCTTTCCCTTTGAGCACTTTCATTATCTTGTACCAGTCTTTCTGGTCTGCAAAGTTTCTGCTGAAAAATCAGCTGATAGCCTTATGGGGTTTCCTGTGTATATAACTGTCTTCTTTTACAGTCTTTAAAATTCTTTCTTTATTACTATTTTTTACCATTTTAATTACTATGTGTCTTGGTGTGAACCTCCTTAGGTTGAATTCTAACGGGGGAATCTCTGTGCCCCTGAATCAGGATCTCCGTTTCCCTCCCAAGATCTGGGTGGTTTTCAGCTATTACTTCTTCAAATACATTTTCTGCCCCCCCTTTCTCTCTCTTCTCCTTCTGAGATCCCTATAATGTGAATGCTATCATGTTTGATGGAGTCACTGAATTTTCTAAGTCTATTCTCATTATATAGTATTTATTTGTCTCTCACCTGTTTAGCTTGATTGCTTTCCATTACTTTATCCTCCAGGTCACTTATAGGCTCCTCTGCTTCCTGTAGCCTACTGTTTATTCCATCTATTATATTTTTAATTTCATTTATTGAGTTCTCCATCTCTGATGTTATTTTTTATCTCTTTGTCAAGAGTTTCACTGATGTCTTCTACCCTTTTCTGAAGTCCACTGAGTATCTTTATGATCATTACTTTAAATTCTCTATCAAGCATCTTACTTTTTTCTGTTTCACTTAATTTCCTGCTGTGATTTTGTCCTGTTCTTTCATTTGAGACATATGCTTCTGTTTCCTCACTTTGTCTATCTCTCTGTGTCAGTTTCTATGTGTTAGGAAAGTCAGCTACATCTTCTGCTCTTGAAAGTAATGGCTTCATGAAGAAGAGGTCCTGTAGTGCTTTGCAGTGTAGTGTCCCCCGTTCACCAGAACCTGGCACTTCAGGGGAATCTTCTGTTTGTGCTGCTTGTGTCGTATCTGAGTCATTTTTTCTTTCAGTCCAGACATCTTCATTGACTCTGTACCGGTTGCGGGCTTTACTTGCTCTCTGTGGCATTAGTGAGACACAGTCTGCAAGCTCTGAGGAGGTGTCATTCAGTCATTGCGGGAGAACTTGGGGGCAGGGCAGTGGTGTTAGCAAACTGAGCTCAGGGCTGAGGTCAGCAGGGTTGGAGTGTGCCAGTCCTCAGCAGAACGCATGGGCAAGGCACACTGCTAGCATGTTAGGTAGCAAGTGTCTGCACAGTGCCTCCCACAGGTGGCCCTATGTTTATGCTGCATGGCAGGGGAGGAAAATGGTGCCTCCCACCTCCTTTGTTCCCAGAGACGTCCCCCAACAGTATAAACAGATCTTCCTCCTGTTTGTCCCAGGCACTATGCAAACTGTTGTTTCTATGTTGCCTCTCTGTAAGGGAGGGACCCAGCTACAGTCACTCTCCCATCTTGCCCAGTGCTGAGTCAGCTGACTTTTTAAGCTCCAGGCTCCAAATCCTGCTGGTTATACAAACTCATGGAATTCAGCCCCCCTCGTTTTCAAAGCCAGATGTTATGGGGATTTGTCTTCCAGTTTGGGCTCCATAGTATGTGAGAGACCATTTCTTTCCCCTCTCTACACCTGCAGCATCCTCCCTCCTGTGGGGCAGCTCCCAACTACTATTTCTACCCTTTGTAACCTCTCAGATGCAGCTCTTTTTTTTCCCTCTAAAGACGTTATTTATTTATTTGAGAGAGAAAGAGATGGAAAGCACAGAGGGAGAGTGAGAGGGAGAAGCAGACTCCCCACTGAGCAGCAAGCCCAATATGGGGCTCGATCCCATGACCCGAGATCATGACCTAGTGGAAGGCAGACGCTTAACCAACTAAACCACCGAGGTGCCCCTCTCAGATGCAGCTTCTTTACATTTAGTTGTGAAGTTTGTTCTTCCCATCTTTGGATTGCTCTCTAGTATATTTACATGGATGTGAGTGATATCTGGTCGTCAACATGGGATGGGGTGAGCTTAGGGTCCTCCTAACTCCACCAACTTCCTAAGCTTCCCAACAATGCAGGTATTTTTTTTTTTTTAAGATTTTATTTATTTAACAGAGAGAGAGACAGCCAGCGAGAGAGGGAACACAAGCAGGGGAGTGGGAGAGGAAGAAGCAGGCTCCCAGCAGAGGAGCCCAATGTGGGGCTCGATCCCAGACTGCTGGGATCACGCCCTGAGCCGAAGGCAAATGCTTAATGACTGAGCCACCCAGGCGCCCCAACAATGCAGGTATTTTAAATCAAATTAACCAAGTAAAATATAGCATAACACTTTTACAATACACCCTTTTAACTTAAGTTACCACTTTTTTAAGATATTACACATCTTAAAGTTCTTTCAAACAAAAAAGCAGATGAGGGGCGCCTGGGTGGCTCAGTTGTTAAGCGTCTGCCTTCGGCTCAGGTCATGATCCCAGGGTCCTGGTATCGAGCCCCGCATCAGGCTCCCTGCTCAGCAGGAGGCCTGCTTCTCCCTCTTCCACTCCCCTGCTTCCCTCTCTCGCTGTGTCTCTCTCTGTCAAATAAATAAATCTTAAAAAAAAAAAAAAAAAAGCTGGTGAAATATTTTCTTGGGTCTACTAGTTGATCACAAAAATTCTATTTTTTGTCTAAATTCTACTAATAGTTACAATTGAATAAGGTTCTCATTTTTCAGTATGAAGTTATATCTCATGTTACTCTGAGTCATAAAATAGCTGCAATGCCATATTAGGTCATATAAAGATATTCAGAGAAATGGAGGGAACTAAAGAATGAGAACCATAAAATGGTCAAGATTCCATGTATCCTCACATAGTTTCATTAGAAAACCTTAAATTCAATGTTTTTCTTATCTAGTTGTTTCTCTTCTGAAAAACCTAATGTCCGGGCGAAGACACTATTCTTATCTCATCAAAACAAGTATTTTTTTCCCAAACAATGAGGAAAGAGGGGGAGAGAGAGAGAGAGAGGAAGGAAGGAAGGAAGGAAGGAAGGAAGGAAGGAAGGAAGAAAGAAAGAAAGAAAGAAAGAAAGAAAGAAAGAAAGAAA
>NW_024424008.1:16026065-16103489 GCF_017311325.1 Ursus maritimus | reverse complement strand
AGAAAAGAAAAGAAAAGAAAAGAAAAGAAAAGAAAAGAAAAGAAAAGAAAAAGGGAGGGAGGGAAGGAGGAGGGTGGGAGGGAGGGAGGGAGGAACAGTTGCCACCATTAGATACCATTCAATCCGTATCCTTTACTAGTCTTCATTTTTGTTATTTATACCTTCACTATAAGAGTCATTGCTCTTATAAAGAATAACTAAGCTTTCTTAAGAGAACTCTACCTGCTGAACTTTCAGAAAATACCATAAAATGCAGACAAAATCAAGGGATCAATAATACTACACTAAGGTTCTGCAACATGGGACCTACAATAAATAGAATAAGAAAATGTCAACACTCAGAAAAGAAAAAAGCTATTACTGTCTTCCATCTCATTTGGACAAACTTGGTAAAACATCTAGCTTATTAAATCATAAGGGGCACGTAATAAGATTGTCTCAAGGTGGCAGTTGTGCAGTCTCGATAGCTGTTATTCCAAAAGAATTTGGTTCTTAATCATGGGTGTGCATGGAGAGTTCAAGATCTGTACTACTGCTCTTTATAAAGAAGACAAAAACTATATTAGAACAGATATAATCGTCTCTCTCACACTGTTCGTAACACTGTTGCTCTTTTGGCCAGGACTGACCATCTCAGATTAGAGGTCACTTCCTTGGAGAAGCTGTCCCTGCCCAAGCTGGATGAACTAGCAATCCTTCCTTTGTGCTATCAAGGCCCAATGAGTCCCCACTAGTAGAAGCACCTTGTTAGTAGTTTGCATCTCCCATTAAACTGCAGGGTCTGTGAGACTCCACGCATCTCTTGTTATTACATCCCTGTGACTAGCATAGTGTCTGACACAGAGTAAAAATTTAATTAATATATACTGAATGAGCAAATATAGTAATAATTAGCATTTTCTAAGCATTTACTATATGATAGGCACAGTACTGATATTAAATCATTTAATCCTCATAGCAAACTACAAAGTAGGTGCCATCATTTCCGCAAGACTTAGCATGAAAACACATTTGACCACAGCCAAGAAGGGTAATTATTTGAACCCAAAAAACTGACTCTAAAGCCTGGGTTCTTAATCACCAAGCTGTCTATACACTTCTAACTATTAAACTATGTTGATGAAGGTTTAGTACACGATAAGGCTCCTGAACTGGTTCTTCGCCTTTGACTCCACCCTTGACCCTTTCTATCTATTCTCATAACTTCTAATAAATTAGCAAGAATTAATAACCATTCTTTGCCAGAATATTTTCCTATAATACAGAGTAAATTCTATGTGCAAATAGTTCAGTCCAGCCCCCTATATTAAGTGGATTTGATGAAGAGACACAAAAATATCTGACACATTTTGAGTTTCCGTAAGGATTCTGGGAGCCTACGGAGAGACACAGGGGGAAAGGCAAAATTTTCTCTTTAGGAAAACCAACTTTTGGTTTTGTTATAAACTTTTGACATAACACAGAATCTTTTATAGCCAATGCAACAACAACAAAAAGTTATTTTCTAAACTGTTTCGTGATCTTTTAATGAAGAATATAATATGAAAAAATTACCACTATGTATTATGACTTAGTTATTGTTATCACAGAGTTTCCACAACCAAAGATAGTCTTATTCACACAGTGGACTTAATTTGTCTCTTCCCAAACTAGTTTCCTTGCACACCATCTGATTTTCTGTCAATAGTGCCTCTTTTGAGGTACTTAGGTTTTCAATACTTGGCTCATAGCAAAGATTGGAGTGAAAGAGGAAGAAGGAAAATATCAGTCAGTAGGTCTTCATTTCCTTCTATGCCAGTCTCAACTTTGCCTCTTTCTCTTTAATCCTCCACTGTCGCCCAAATCCCAGTCCTTATCATTTCATCTTTCTTCTCTCTGATTCTTTTACAATGTCCATGCCAAATACTGTGGCCAGACTAATCTTTCTGAAACAATATCAACTACCCTGCTCAAAACCCTTTAGTGGCTCTCTATGGCCCATCTTACCAAATTCAAATTTGTCTTTTTTTTTTTTTTTTCTATTTAGGTCTCCCATAATCTGGCCCTGCTCTGACCATCATTTAAAAAAAAAAAAAACAAAAACCCACCAAACCTTATAATCCCTAAAATAAATTTTTCATACCAATTAAGTTGATTTTCCCATTCTTACCTCAAATTTCATGTTTATAATTTTTATACTTTTGCTAACATTATTCACTTCTACACAGAAGGTTCTTCCTTCCTCTTCCCTCCTAGTTCTCTAAAGCTATCCTTCAAGTGCTGTTTAAGGCTTATCCCCATAAGAATAATAATAACAATAATAGCCAACATTTCTGGAGCACTATTTGCCATACACAGTTCTAAACATTTTTCATGCATTAACTCATTTGAAACTCAAAATAACCAAATAAGATAGTCATATGAAATCTTCTAGTATACCAAAGCCTACCCTAATTTTTCCCTCCTATACTTATAATAAATACTCCACACCTAATCTTCACTAAGCATCTACTATATGTACTTAGGAGAATAAAAGAGGCAACATTTATGATACAAACTGGAAGAACATTAGGTTTCAAGTAATCATATGAAGTCACTGTGTGACATTAGTCAAGTATTCTAAGCCTCAATTTCTTCTTCATGTCTGTCACATGGGCATAAAAATATCCATCTCACAGAACTGTTGTGAAAATTTTCTAATCTATGTGAAAATGCTTGGTGAACTATAAAATACAATGCTCATGCTGCCAACCAATGTTTCTATACCATCTACTACTATCTGCCAATAACTATGGCAAGTGGGGCCTGGGTGGCTCCGTCGGTTAAGCATCTGCCTTCAGGTCAGGTCATGATCCCAGTGTCCTGGGATCCAGGGAGCCCTATGTCTGGCTCCCTGCTCAGCGGGGGCGGGGGGGGGGGCTGCTTCTCCCTCTGCCAGCCATTCCCCCTGCTTCTCCCCCTCCCTCTGCCGCTCCCCTTGCTTGTGCTCTCTCGCTCTCTCAAATACATACATACATACATACATACATACATACATAAATAAATAAATAAATAAATAAATAAAATCTTTAAAAAAAATAACGATGGCAAGAGATGACGTACAGGGTGAAAAGCAGATTCTAGTGACTCTAGGGAGGCTTATGATCCAAACTGTGTCTGACGTGAGCCTTGTCCTAGTGAAGCCTATAATGTGGTACCACACAATTCAGTACTTAATTTTGCGGTAATTATTCATGTGTAGCTTTGTCTTTCTAATGCTCCTTGAAGAGAGAGTTCTTGTAATCTTTCCTAACTCCCACTGATATGAGGCACACAATAGGTCCCAAAAGTAGTTGTTGACCAACTTATTTTTAGGGGAAAAGAAATCCAATAAATTACTCTTTTGATAACATATCGTAAAAGTGACTTTGTGACTTCTGCAATTACTTTCAGCTAGAACATCTATTGTAAATTACTTTTTGAAAAAGTTAACTTGCAAATTCTCTCTTAACACGAAGGTAAATAAAATAAGCTACTTACCTAAGAGCAGAGAATGTAAATCCTTTCAAACCATCTTTGCACCTAAAACAATAAAAATTTATGATAAAGTAACAATTTTTGAGATATAAAGTAGTATATTTTGTAGCTATTAAAATTTATTCTGAAACTGATTACTTTTAAAAGGTGACTCTTAGGACAGTGATCTGAGCAGTACAAATGCAACAAACAATGAAACAAGCCATCTTACACAGGATGGCTAAAATTTCCTATGTCAAATTAACATAATTTAAGGCTCAACTCTCATATTTGCGGGTCGAAGAGAGATTTAAGTATATCTTCTGAGGGCTCCATGTGGAGTTAAAATGAAGGCTCCAAGTGGAATATTCATTTTACCTAATCCCTGGGGGAGCAATCTGTTGAGAAGAAAAGGCCACATACACCTGCTGGGTATTATGAATAGGTCAATTCAAGGTCCTGACTTATCCCTACTTATTAATTCACTGAATGCAGAGCAATGTAGAGTTGGCAGTCACAAAAAGGCTTCAAGTTTAGTTCAACAGTTTTAACTTCTGAGTAAGCCCAATCAGAACGGATAACATAGCATGGGGAACAGAGTGCGGGTAAGGGGAGGGCACAGACGCAGGAATTCAAATAATATTTATTGAATATTTACTACTGCTGGGCATTGTTTTGGGTACTTTATATGTGTTGTCTCATTTAATTATATCACACCTCCATGAATAGGTATTTCTCTATTCCATAGCTGAGCAGAGCGCCCCCCCCCCGCCCCCATGCAGCAACTTCCAAGAGGTCACAAAATAAATAGTAATCAGAATTCAGGAAAAAAATTTAAAAGTTCCTCTGACTTAAAAGCTGTGGTTTTCTCTTATACCTCCTTCTGAAAAACTGTATTCCTTTTAATTGGGAGAAGGTTCAAACTGCATGACAATTGAGAAAAAAAGATTCTCAGATCTGCAAAAAATATTTAAACAAGATTTTAAAATGGGGATATTACTATACTAGTCTTAATGGTCTGCTTTATAAGTATGATCAAGTTACTAAGGAATTGTTGGATATCTAGTATCAGAATCCCTTGGAGAAACTATAGAGATTGTTGATACGATGATGCTCAAATGTATGGATATTCTTGGATAAAAAGTACAGCCTCAAATCTAATTGGGCAATTCTCTCAGTGTAACTTTTATATGAAAGGTCACAAAGGAAATGCACAAAAACATAAGATACGCTTCTGAACAAGTGTAAATGTAGACATTTTTACTGGAGGACACATAGAATCTCAGAAAATAATTTAATTTGTGTGCACAGACCTTGTAAAACACTCAAGAATTCATTTTAATTAAGCAGCATGATCTACTCTGTGGTCATGTTGATAGTGAGAAATGTAATCACAGAATTTAGCTAACATACTACATAATTATTCACCCCACAAGGAATGAGGGTAAAGGCAAAAGAATTCATATGTTAAGCTAAATATGCATGGGAAAATTATAGCATTAACATTCTTAAACTTATCTTTTTCCATCTGAAGAAAGTGTTTCTCGGTAATTTAAAACCCATAATTGGGCAATTTCTAGATAGGTGGGGTGTTGAGGGGGTAAGGCCAGGCATCTACTGACTGGAAAACAGAAAGCAGCAGATTGATTAAAGATTATATACAAGTGGGAACAAATTTTGGCTTTGGTATGCTATTGTTAAGAGATAGCCATTTATCTTTGTGCAGTGCTGAATAGATAAAGGATTCTGACAACTTGGTCTAGTCAGGATTGCATATTTGTGACCTTAAACAATAAATCTAATTGCAGACCAAACATCAAAAAGTAGCTTTGAAATAAAAAAGGCCATGTACAAATGAATTTGCAATTTCATTATGATGGAAGTTTGCTTCTTTCAGCAGAACCCTGTGGGAAGCACTTCATACTGATAAAGTCTTAGCCCGGATTCCAAAGGGGCTATTCTTCTTTCCATTCATGTGTATAAGGTCTGTTAATGTAATTGAGGGTCAGATGTCTATGTCAAAAGAACAAAAAAGTAATTATTCCCCTAAAAAGAATCTTTAAAATAGTAATATCGCCCTGCATTTTGATACCAAGAGTATTGTCTGAGTCTTAGCCTAACTACGAAACACTATCGTAATCTGAGTTAAATATAAAAAGTATGGTATGCACAGAAAGATTTATACAGAACAGACCCCATTAGAAGGTGCCTCACTATTTAAGGGATTCAGTTATTATAATGCAAATCAAATTACTTTCTGCATTCATGTCTTAAGGCTCACCTGTTTCCTCAACAAATACGGACTGAATGCCTACTATGTGTAAGCACTAGTTTCACTTCCAAGGAGGTAACAGCAGACAATAGAGAATCTGTTTCCATACAGCTGACATCTAGGGCTGGGAAAGGTAGGACGAAACAAGTAAATATGTCAGGTGGTGATAAAAGCTATGGCAAAACACGAGGCAGGGGAAGAGGAGAAACAGATGGGGTGGGGCCTTCTTATTTTATGTAGTGTCGTCCAGAAGGGCCTCTCCAATAAGGTGAAATTTGATGATATGATCAGAAGCCTTACAGAGTGGAGGGAAGAGTATTGGACTGAAGGAAGAGCAAGCACAAAGCCCCTGATGAGGAGTCTGCCTGGCACGGAAGGAGAACAGCAAAGTAGATTACTGTAGCTGCAGCAGAAGAGGGGAGGGAAGCAGAGGTAGGAAAGGAGGCCACAGTCATAGTGGAGGAGGGAAGAAGTGGTCCACAGTTCTTGTAAGGCCCTTCAGGCATAGAAACAACAACAGCAACTGTGGAAGGTTCTCAGCAGAAGAATGACAAAGACCTGTCTTAAATTTTAAGATAATCTTTGGCTGCACCCTGGAAAACAAACCACAAGAAGGCAAGGTTGACAACAAAGAGACTAATTAGGAGGGGGAAGATGACTGTGGCTTGACTAGGTCATTAAATGGAAGAGGTAGAGAAAAGTGATAAGACTCCAAATGTATTTTGGGGCGCCTGGGTGGCTCAGTCGTTAAGCATCTGCCTTCGGCTCAGGGCATGATCCCAGGTTTCTGGGATGGAGCCCCATGTCAGGCTCCTCCATGGGGAGCCTGCTTCTTCCTCTCCCACTCCCCCTGCCTGTGTTCCCTCTCTCACTGGCTATCTCTCTGTCAAATAAATAAATAAATAAAAAGACTCCAAATGTATTTCAAAAGCAGAGTTGGTGGAATTTCTTGATGGTTTGAATGTGAAGTAGAAGGGAAAGAGAAAATTTACCAATTATTAAAATATTTTTGATCTGAGCAAGCAGAAGGATAAAATGTCCATTTACTGAAACGGAGGAAACTATGGGAGGAACAGGTTTTAGGAGAAAATCAAAGTTTTATTTCAGACGTGGTAAGTTTGGGATGAATTATCTACAAGTGGAAATGTTAATGAAGCAAGCGGCTGCTGTACAGGTTTGGGGGTCAAGGGAGAGGGGTGATTCATTTATAAGTAGAACTTAAATCCATAGGACTAGATACAATCATCTAGGAAATAAATGCCAATAGAGAAAATATCCAAGGACTGAGTGTATTTTATTTCTCCATATTTTATAATGCAGAAAAGCTGTTCCACAGTGGGGAAGAAAAAAAACAAAAACAAAAAAACAAAGTCATATCTCCTCCTAATGAAATCATTCTCTAATGTAAAGTCTTGTTTTTATTTCTGAGTGTACATAAATAGAATGCATATAACTCATGTACACATAGACCTTTCTATTAGTTAGACTATAAATGGCATAAATATCTAATATGACTCAATCGTAGTTATTGAATCTCTACATTTGCAAGGTTAGGTGCAAGGTTCAGGAAAGAGGAGGGGGGAAATTGCAGCATCATATCAAACAACTTGATACACAACTTATTATATGAGGTTCAGGCTGGAATTATATACTGTGGATAAGAAAGTTTAAGTTTAATACTGTTAACTAAAATAATACACTTGGTCAAATGCCAATGAAAGGGGGGAACCCACAAACACAATTTTTTTTTTACTGTAAGTGTAAATGATGGCTTAAAAAAACAATTCTGCCCACAAAGATTCTTTGTCTCACACTTCATTTCCATGAAATTACTTCCAGGAGATACTTTTATTTTTATTACCAAATTACACCAGCAGATGTCACTAGTAAACCATTTTTTGAAGAGTTTGTAACTGTGAGGTGATTTCTGTATCATTTCATTGCATGTTTTCCCTTAAAAACAAATTTACTGGCACTCCAAATGTTCTTACTCTTAGTTACATTGCATTGAATTCCCACACGTAAATATCATAATATTAGACTTTTAATTATAGCTGACGTTCCTGTTCCTATCATTCTATACAGTTATGAAATCTTTAAGAACACCCTACCATTTGACACCAACATAAAATCTGATATGCACATGTGCTATATCCTTATGTTCTCTATTAAGATGAAAACTATTTTGTTTCCTACTTTTTTGTATTATCTACACAGTTTTTATTTGGTAAACATAATGGGGTATAAAAGAGGTAGTACTTTATAAATCTTTAAAACATTTCTTGAAGGCAATGTTGCATGGTACAGTGGAAAGATTCTTGATTTGAATGATTCACAGTCATAACTTCACTACCAACCTGGAGTAAATCATTTAACTTCAGGGTTCAATTTTGTTGTCTGTTACACAAGAGCCAGGAAGTAGATTATCTTCATAACTGACTGACTGAATGTCTTCTAATTCTGAAATTCTACCAATTATTTTATCATTTTATTTAATGCTAGTATTACTAGAAATCACAACAGAAAAATAGAATGATTATTCTAAGTCATTAGAAACTTCTAATCTGAAAGTTAGAAATCACAACAGAAAAATAAAATGAATTACTCTGTCACTACATAAACAAAAAAATGATCTCACCAACATGAAGAATATATATTTTTTTAAATCGTACAAAATAAAACCCTGAATTTGCCTTGAGATTACTGGCCTGCTACTACTATTATTATATTTGCTTACTGTTTTGCAATACTTACTGATGTGGAACTTATTCCTGCAAAGGTTCAAAGGGAACCTTTTCTTTTTTAACTTTAAGATTACAAGACCAACTATTGGGTTGGTCTGCTATAGAAAGACCTGATAAGAAACACTGTCAAGTAAAAGAAGGAATTCTATAGATATAGTCTCAATAATGATTAAATGTTACATTCTTGGCTATATTAAATATCAATGCTGAAATGTGATTAATGACAAAACGTAAAAATGTTGTTTAGTATATACATATAAAACGTTATAGGAAGTGGTCAAAAAGATATATCCGAAACACTTGTTAGTAGGCTACGTGATGAAGTTGAATGGGTTAAGATGCATGAAAAGAATATAACCTTTTACTCTCTATATTTATATATTACTAAAAAAATTTTTACAAGTATATATTTATATATTACTTGTGTAGTTTAATTTAATACATCAATACTTGAATACTTAGGAACAGATTAAACAGTGTAAAAGTTATTCATTTCTTATACCCACAATGGCAGAGAATGTAAACTCAAAGTAGTCAACTTCACTAGTTAATACTGCTGTAAAAGTTTTGCTAGAAGACATAAAATTACTAACTAAAGTAGATAGTTTAGATTAAATTTTTCTGAAACTATATCTCCAAGAACATGGATAATTAAGTGACTACAAGGATTTAAAAGAAGAAGAAACATGCATGAAGTATCAATTTCAGAGTTCTTTTGGCCATTTCTAATCCTTGAACTGATTAAAAGGAAACTCAAATATTGATTAAATATTACATCATCTATTTTTATTTGCTCAACAGTCATTTATTTACTGGGCAGCTAATACACAGAAGACACTGTACTGCTGAACTCTTGAGGAAGGCAAAGATAAATTATATGCCATCTCTGACCATAAAAAAAAAAGGTACATGCAAAGCTCTGTGTATGTTTGTCATAAGAATAAAAATAACCTTGACTAAAAATTATAACCTCGCCTAAAAGTTATGACACAACATTTCTTATATCAGTAGTGCTTTTCAAGAGCTTAATTACTCTACTGTGCTTTATATTTATAATTCAGCTTCAAATTTCTTTAGTCCAGTCTTTTTCTTATCTTCTTAAATTATTTGATTTGAGAAAAGCAGTATATGCAAAACCATAATAAATGATGCTAAAAGACTGGCAATAAATAAAGATGAGTTAGATTTAAAATAGCTGAGTACACTGATAAGCCTTAAAATACTCTAATTCTGTTGATTATATTGTAATCCCCTAAGTCACTCAGTATCAAAAACAAGTTACATTATTATATGTGAAATTATTTACAATTCTTTAAAACAGAAAATGATTAAAATTCAGGCATACAGAAGGTATAAAAAGAATGACATATAATGTTAATTATAAATAATAGTTATAGATAATAGCTAAATCAAAATTTTGCTTTGTCTATTACTGGTGCTAAAAACATAAATATACTTGGACTGAATATGACTGAAAAGTTTAATGTGAAAGTTCAAAAGGAACCAGAATGCCTATTTAAATGCTTCAAATTTGTAACTCACTATTGTTATTTATTATAAAGAAAACACACGCAATTTAATACAGTTTTTTTTTAAATGAAAGAAAAAGTCCATAATTTTATTGAAATGGTTTAGTACACTGGGGCACCTGGGTGGCTCAGTGGGTTAAGCGTCCAACTCTTGATTTCAGCTCAGGTCTTCAGGGTTGTGAGATCGAGCCCCTCAGGAGGGCTCCTCACTGGACATGGAGGCTGCTTAAAATTGTCTCTCTCCCTCTGTCCCTCCCAGCCACCCCACCCCCGCCCCTGCTCATGAACACACACATGCTCACTCTCTCAAAAAAAAAAAAAAAAAAAAAAAAAAAAAAAGGTTTTAGTACAGTGTTGGAAGATCTTAAAATCATATATTCTAAACCAATACAAGCACTGAAAATGACATATTGCTGAATCTTTTGACATCTAACAAAGGACGGGTATAGTACGATATCCATAAGTTGATTAATATCATTTATGTTAGATGCTGAACAGCCCTGGTATAGTCTTATTTCTCTGGCTCCCTTTTTTGGCTAGATATATGCCAAGTCTAGCCCACTCAGCAGAGTTGGAAAGGACCAATGTATTTGGTGGTTTCCTAGTGTTAACGAAAACGTCAATGTTTCCACAAGGGATGTGCTAGTTCTGGGATTAGGCTGCTCTTGAGGCCATCTGCATCATCTTTGTTAACTGTACAGTTTCTTTTTAAGTTAAATTTTTCTCATTTTGTTTTGAAAACTCACATGAAAGAATAAACCACTTTTTCTTATTAATTTTCCTAATCCATTTTCAAGTGTAGAAACTCACCTAAGTACTCGGTTATAAATTAGTAACTGAAACTTGATCAACAACTACAGAATTTTGATTGGCACCTGTTTATCATAAGAATAACAAAAAAAGATCGACACGGAATTAATTCCAGCCTTTTATTTTCATTTTGTTTAAAAAACAAAACAAAACAAAAAACCTTCACTGTCCTAATCACATAGCATGCTCCAAAAGCTTACATCAACAATTTCAATTTACTACTCAGAACTTGGGGTGCACAATTAAAATACATTACATTGCTTACATACACACAACAGGCTTTTCCTCTTAAGTCTAATATTATTTGACTAATAGACTGAGAGCTCAGTTTCAGCCTGCATATGGCTCTGTATATGAGAAAGCAAAATAACTAATGTTATGTTCCTATCTTAAGAACCTCATAACAAAAATCTGAAGTTGGAATAGCAACAAATCAAGAAATTCGAGTACGATTATTCTTTTTGCTTCATGAACACATTATATATCTTCAAACTAATTTTCAATTGGATTTCTTTAAATATAAGTGAATTCTCTGAGTGCATTAAAAATGTTATTTTTGATTCTGGTACATATTTTACAGTACTTTATGTCATATGGAATGGAACACCAGTGCTTAGCTTTGTTCTCCAGAACCTAAGGGACACTGCTGAAGCAGGCAGCAGTTATGGGTAATCGAGTGTGATTCTAAGTCCCCAGATGATTATTGCACACTTTTCTGGTGTGCCCTAAATACAAATTGGTTACATTTGGGTAACAAACTTACAGTAACAACTCCAAGAGAATCATATTTCTCCTTAAACTTGAAGAGGCTAGAACTCTTTTTGCTCTAAAATCCAGACGAAGGAAGATCATGGTCTAAACTGTCTTCAATTGCTAAAGAACCAAGAATCACCTTCAGAATGTTTCTAAAAGAAATGTTAATTAGGATGAATTTCCCTCCCAAAATGAACTAGTAATAGGAATACTAGTCAAGCTTTAAAATACTTATAATAGGAGTAGATTTGAGTTGTACTGAGCCTAACCTGAAAGGCCTGTTTGCAGTTGCTGAGGAAATGGCATGTGTTTAGACTTGACAAATTAACTAGAGGCAAAACCAAATTTAAGATCAAAATGGTGTTTTATGTAAATCTAAGGAAAAACTTAGCAAGTTCCTTAAGATCATGGCATTGCTATGGCCACAAATTATTTACATTAAACAGAATTATAACCACAATTCTGAACCAAACTATTTTTTAAAGACCTCAAGACTGGCAAGTATTTTCATTTTTCCCCCTCCTATAATGGTTGTAAAAGAGATTAAAACAAATGTTTTCAATTATACAGAATCTTTGAGTAAACATTAATTTGTTTTCAATGCATGTTGGTATCTATGTTATTAAAATAATAATGGCAATTGGTTTTCATGTGGAACAAAATGAGCAGCTATTTGAAACTGTAACATTAGGCCATGCTTTTTCATAAGTTTATGCTTATTCAATATCAAAGTTCAAATCTAAAAATAAATAAAATATGCCAATGGTAATGGAGCAAAAATAACATTCTGGAAGCTTTTAGAAAACTCTTTTGTGATTAACTGAGCACTATAGCTGTATCCTAACTCTAAAAGAAATACATTCATTTCAAATCCTGCAGCGTACTTCATGCATCTCTAAGGTTATGAACTTAATTTGTGGTATGTATAATAGAAAATGGGCAAGTTAACACATATTGGAATTTTGTTGGCTCAAAGTATAAGAAAAATGGAATATTGGAACCTGAGAGAATTATATTTTACAAATTGAGAAACCAAGGTCCAGAGAGGTTAAGTGATCTGCCTAAAAACAGTTTGCTCCTAGACACCCTCACACAACAGTAAAATCATTCTATATCCCAGCCAACTCCCTTTCTGCCTGTTGAGGTCTCCCTGTGGAGGAGAAATACCAACAGAGAAGCAGTGGGACCTTGGGCCATAGAAGAGAAACCACAAAACACCTGAATGAAGGGAGAGAGCAATGCTCTTCCAACCAGTTCAACACAAAGACTTCACAAGGGACTGAAGTGCATAGAACTAATTTCCATCTCCTCACTTCCACGGCTCCTCACTAAACCTGACTTGGGGACCTTTGGTCAGGACTCCACGCTGGCCTCTCTCACCCACTTCCTCTTCAACAATAGCTATTATTCACAGCAGTCTCTCCAGGACTTCCTGGACAATCATAAGGCCTACTACCCTTGGTATTAATTTGCCACCTTTAGCAAAGAAAATTTCCAAAGCACCTCAACCCAAGTCATGAATACTAAAAACAGTACTGAACTGAAGCTTCACTGTGTTTCACTACAGACCAAGTTAGAAACTGGACTTCTGAAAGAGACTCTCCCTTATCTGTCTCTCAGTAGCAAACTCTATCAGTATTCCCCTCAGACACATTTCACACTTTCTCACCTCTCTCATTTTGGTCATCCTTGGTCCTTCTGTATGCAAGATTTCTTTAACAACTGTTCTTTTTTGAGAGAATTCCTACAAAGTCCATCGGGATGGCATTTTCTCCCACAATCAATGTGACTGTTTCTTTCTCAAACTCCCTTTGCTCTTTGTATATTTTTAGCAGCTTTTATTTGAATCTGACTAATATGATAGTAATTTGCATGGTTATCTAATCCACTCTACCAAAATCACGGTTTCTTATGACATTTTTGTGTGTCCATGTTCCACAAATCAAAGGAGCAGTTTATAGAGCTTACTTCTTTATTAATGAAGTTGGGAAATATTCTGCATTTTGTTGCTATAACATTTATTGAGTAATTAGAGTATCTGAGAATATGAACTCATGGGCTAGGAAAGGTGAGTTCTCAAAGTGCGGTCTTTGAAACACCGCAGCATCAGATGGTAACTTGTTAGAAACACAAATTCTTGGTCCCCACCCCAGACCTACTGAATTCAAAAACTCTAAGGGACCCAACAATCTGTAAAACCTGTATAATCACCTTTTAACAAAATCCTCACATGATTCTAATGCATACTCAAGTTGGACAATCACAGGGCTAGGTTATGTTGCTGTAGTAAAATTTCAATAGCTTTCAACAACAGGAGTTTTTTTCTTGCTCGTGTTACATGTCAAACGAGGGTTGGCAATGGCTCGACTTACAGGTCATTATTTGTCAGACTTTAGGGTGAGGAAGAAGCATCTATTCAGATCTGCTGATTGTCAGAGCAGAGAAGAAAAGAGAATATAGGACACTATGTTCTGACTCAAAGCTTCTGCTCAGAAGTAAACATAAATCATTTCCACTCCTATTTCATTAGCCACAGCAAAGCTAAGGCCTGGCATGAGGTCAATAGGATAGGGAAGTATAATGCTTCCCCAGGGAGGAGCAGCCAAGGTTTCTGAAAATAACATAGTCTACCATACAGGCCAAGTACATTATTCTTGAAGATCAGTTGTATTTATTACATTTAAGGAAATTCAAAGCACAATTCCCTTTTTCCTCCCAAATCCTACCATCATTTAGTTTTTTTCACAATAACTTTAATATCTCACTTTAAATAATCCTAAAATCTTTTGGTATTCGTTTTGGAAATGGGCTTATCTACAACATACTAATTAGTATGTTGTACTAATTATGCATAAATGCATAAATGTGTATGTGTTCTAGGCTCCTTTTTTTCTTATTTATTAAAGCATTCATTTGGAAGTTAACATTGTTCATTATGTATCCCATAATAGGCTCCTTTTTTTCTTATTTATTAAAGCATTCATTTGGAAGTTAACATTGTTCAATTATGTATCCCAAGTGCCTACAGAAATGCATAGCATATAAGTCACTCAAAAGATATATGTTGAAAGAGAGAAATTTTTATCTGTGTAGTAACTGATAACATCATACTTGATATATTTCTAATTGGGTATCAACTTTCTTGGATTCTTTTTTTTAACAGCAATTATTCTAGAGTTTTGGGGTTTTTCATATTCAGTTTCTAAAGAAATTTGTACATATTTTTAAAGAAACTTTTTTTGTTTAAGATTTTATTTATTTTGAGAGAGAGAAAGAGAACACAGGAGCAGGGGGGAGGAGCAGTGGGGGAGGGAGAAAGAGACTTTCTACTGAGCAGGGAGCCCAACATGGGGCTTGATTCCATGACCCCGGGATCAAGACCTGAGCCAAAGGCAGATGCATAGCTGACTGAGCCACCCAGGTGCCCCGAAATTTATATATGTTTAAATTAGCTACCCTGACACTTACCAACAACTCCCAATGATTGTCCTTAATATCAATTTGTACTAATTTTTTTATACTGATAATTTGGCATGAATTTATATAGACATAAGTATGCATAAATAAGGGTCTAAAACAGGAGTCATTCATCTTTTTTTTAATGAGGAGCTTTTTTTTTTTTTTTAACTAGGCTCCGCACCCAACATGGGGCTTGAACTCACAACCCTGAGATCAAGAGTTGCATGATCTATACACTGAACCAGCCAGGCGCCCCCAGAACTATTTTAAATACCCTAAATGGAATATAAGTGACTATAATATAAAACTATCAAGTCTAAAAAGCAGGACTGGGGATGCTGCTATAGTTAGCTTTGTTTATTTACTAGGAATTGTACCTGAGTGGTAAGAACATAAAGTTTGTAGACTGGGGCATTATTCACATTCATTCATCATTCACTTATTCATACATTTCCATATTTCACAAATATTTACTATGAGTTGACTATGTACCAGGCAGGTTGCCAAGTGCTAGGAATAGCTGTTTTCCCTGTTTTCCAGAAGTTCACAGTCCAGTGGGTATATGTGTAAGTACTACAACATTACATAAAGTACATCAATATAAGGTACACAGTGTTACAGGAGCACAAAGGAGGGGTGCCTAACCCTGGCCATGGAAGGCTATCCAGAAAAATGACATATTTAAGGTGATATGTAAAGGAAGAAGGGGAAGAAGAAAGCAGAGAGACACAATATCTGCAAGAGTTAGAGAAAAGAGAACATTGAGTACTTCGGGAACTGAAGAAGTTTAATGTTAACTGGAGCCTGGAGACAAGGAAGCAGAGCGGAGGGAGACTGGCACAGGCCAGACCACTCCAAATTGAATTTGAAATTTACCTATAAGGCAAAAGGCCCCACGCTCCAGAAGAATGACATGACCAGATTTGTGTTTAACAATGATATTTGTTTAAACTTTGTAACATGTCAACTTACAAACTGATTTCTGTTGAAAGCAACAGATATTAAAGCCATTTAAAAACTTACATTGCTCTTTAAGATAATAGATTAAACCACACATCAACTTTAAGACAGATTTCTAATATCTTTTGATTAACAAATTAGTTTAAAAATAATAACTCCTTTCAAAACCACAACTAAATACAGACATAAATGTAAAGTATGATACTTAATGACAATATAAAATCAAGGACATTAACACTAGCTGTTGTAGTAAACAAGCTAAAAACATCAGTGCTTTAACATAATAAAGATCGATTACTTGCTTGTCACTATCCAAGCAGGAATTCATCTAGACTGTCTCTGCCACAGAGAGTAATCTCATTTCTGGCAACCACAATGGAGAAGATGTTGCTCTGTGTGTATGATTTATAAAGTCACATCATTCATTTATTGTAGGAACAGGGAAGGATGATGAAAACTAAGACTACCAATGAGTCATATCAGATGGAGTTATATACTTTTGTGGAGCTAACACCATAGCCAGAGAACTATGAAGCAATCATTTTTCTTTTACACATTCATTCGATTGTCCCCCAATTATTAAGCACCAAGGCAGCAGAGTTAAAAGGAAGGGCTACAGAATCAGACAAGTAAGTTGTATAAATTCTTTGTCTGTTTCTCTATGTGTAAAAAGCAAAAAATAGCACCAACTTCATATAATTACTATACTAAGTGCTCAATAAATATCACCTATGACTACTGCTTCTGTTATTACTACAACAAATTACAAAGGTGAGTGTATGGCAGTTCCTGTCCTCAGCAGTGGGAGGACTATAAAGAAAATGTAATAATCCCTACCCATGTCAAGCTCATCAGCTTAAACCCCAAGTTGAAACACTGAGCCACAAATAGCAAGAAGAAATTAGACAGCATCTGCCAGGACATAAACACCATTATCTAAAAGGTCCAACATTACAGCCCTCCCTCCAAAGATACAAACAGGTATAATCACATTACAACCTAATTATTTACAAATCCAGGACAATACATATGACATAAACTGTCAAATGAAGAGTTGACCCAAACTGGAGAGGCGTCTACAGACATATGAATGCGTAAACTGTTGCATACTAGGGAATACTACTCAGCAAGTGAACAAAAATGAACTGGTGGGGGCTCCTGGGTGGTACAGCGGTTAAGCGTCTGCCTTCGGCTCAGGGCGTGATCACGGCGTTATGGGATCAAGCCCCACATCAGGCTCTTCTGCTATGAGCCTGCTTCTTTCTCTCCCACTCCCCCTGCTTGTGTTCCCTCTCTCGCTGGCTGTCTCTATCTCTGTCGAATAAATAAATAAAATCTTAAAAAAAAAAAATAAACTGGTGATATACTCAACAGAATGGATGAATTTCAAAAAAATGTGGAGGAGAAGCCAGACCCAAAAGTGTAAGCTGTGTGATTCTACTTCCATGAAATTCTAGGGAAAGAATCTCATCTATAGTGACAGAAAGCAGATCAACATTTCCCTGGTACCAGGGATGGGTTAAGGGTAGGAAGTGACTGCAAAACTGACCGCACGAGAGAACTCGTGGAGACTAATGGTTAAATCACTTAACCTCAGAGGGCTTTTGTTTCCTCAAATGTAAGAATCAGATAGTATGACTTCTCATAAGAGCACTGCTGTGAGGGTACAGTCTGAAATAGAGAAGGTGCTCATTACACTGTTACTGCCTGGGGTTTTGCTGGTGGTCTTTTGAGAGGAAGACGGGGGGAAAGTGCCAGAGGGTGTGAGCATCATAACACATAGCTTTCTAAACACAGGATTAAAGGCCTGTAATGAAAGATTCATAAAAATCTCAAAACTACTCACTGAACACAGAATTTATCATCCTTAAGCATTATAATTTTAAGATGACAAAAATCAGCAAATCAACTTCAGGGAGGGAAATGAGTGACAAAGACAGAAAAGATGGAGTGCTGCGAGAAGGTGTACATAAGTCTTCTTAGTCCCTTCTAGGAGGATCTCACAGGAAATCTTAAGTTTGATGGCTCTTACTAGCCTCACAACTCCACTTTTGCTAATATACGGGGGCAAGAGAGTTGAGTAGCGGAGGGAAGAAAAAGGGATTGGTTGCAGGGATACCCTGATATTTTTTGAGAAACTTTAGAAGGAGATGTTTTACTTTCCCCCAAGCTTCATTAAAAGTAAAATTCTACACAGGTAGAAAACTAAAAAGGTTTTAATTCATCAAACTACTTGGAACAACAAAGTTTTCTTTAACACACGCAGAAAACAGGACAATGGATTTATATGCAAACAGTCTTGTTTACCTTAAAAACAAAAACCAACCCTATGTAACCAGCCTGAATAAGGAACCAGCAGTGTTGCAACAGAAAGTTCAGTAAACAAACAATGAAACCATCTGGAAGGTATTTCTGAGATATCAATCATGTGGCATTGATAATTTAGAAATGCAAGAGAAAGGAAAGACAGTTATTCCTCCTTGAGCAATGTTTCACTTACATTATCGGAGCCAACAACATTAATGACTTAGAATGGTCTTAAGAATATCATGAATTTAGACAGAAATGACTGACTGGTTCATCTACAAATAGGTCGATAGACATATACGTTCTGATATAGTGTGAGGTTAACTCTTCTCTTTCTAGTGAACATTCTTCTCCCAGTTTAGACTCCATAATTAATTATGATAAGCCAGAGTCTGAGATTCTTATTTTTAATTCTGGCTCTTCGACTAAGCAGTTACAAAACCTTAAACAGAAACATATGTTTCTCAGCCTTAGGTTCTTCAAGTATAAAATGAAAAGGACTGAACTGAATGGTCCTTCAGACTCCTTAAAACTTAAAAAATCTGATGCAAAATATTATCCACAAATTTTTATGATTTGCTCAAACCTGATACAGTCCCAATCTGATTCTAGGTTTGAAAGTAAAAAACTATAATTAAATTAATACCAAATTTGCATGAGGTACACTGGAACATATTCTAGGGACCACTGAAGATACCTTCTTCTATGTTCTAAGTGGAAAAAATATTGTATAATTAACATTCTACACAAAATAAAAGAACTTCTAATACCAACTAATACTATTTTATGGTCAAAATCATATTTTACCTTTAAGGGCTTATCTATTTCTGCATTAGTCCATCATATTTCTGTATGCGGAAATTATCTGAGCTCTGTTGAACTAAGTACTATTGCTAATAATCAGGGTATACTGCTTACAGTATCATCTACATTTTTTATTAGCTTTTTGCAACATGCTCTTGCTTTTACCAGCTTTGAAAGGTGAAACATTCACGTGCAACATTTTACAGGAAAATATCTTAGACTATTTAATGTGTATATAATCCAATATTTGGCAAGAAAATATCTCAGGACATTTAACAAACCTCCACTAGCAAATGTTTTAAAATGTATTAAAGAAGCTGACAAAATTTATATACACACACGCAGTTTTAGGATTACATATGCTCTTTTTTAAAGATGGCAAAACTGATATATGGGCACATCTAAGTAATTCTAATCACATCTTAATTCCATCCTTAAATACCATCCTAGCTAATGTCCATTCCTTATAGTATTTTATTTTCTTTCACATATGTAAATTGACATGCTGCTGAGTCAAAAGCAATAACACTATTTAAAAATGCAGAAAATATTTTCTTTTCAGTACTACATGATTAGGGGTCCCTGTGGAGCCTGGCAGTAGGGGAAAATGGGAGGAAAACTTCAAAATCCAAAGTAGCTTGGCTTTTCTCACTATGAGACTCCAACTTGGTGAAAAATGTATTTTGTCTTCCAACGAGTTTGTATGTGTGGGCTATATTTTAGGTTTTCACTATCCTGCCAGACAAATACTTAATACACGGAGTGATTTTTTTTTAAATTTTTGGCAACAGTATATCAAAACTCCACATTCTTAAGAGTTAGTCCAGTGCCCTTTCCTAGAACATATAGTCACCCAACAGCCAAAGTGGCTAATAGACAGGCTTTGGCCTTAAGGAGCCTGTAACGGTTGCTAGAACTTAAAGATGGGAATTTACTTTTGACTTCAAGCCATGCCTTGTTCTGCATCTCATTTTTGTAGAAGAAAGGGAAGTAAATTCAAGCTTCAGAGGCAAAATTCCAAGTGGCTAACGAGGAGGGAGAGTTAAGTGAAAGCACAAAAGACAATCACACAGTAGGATAGAAGAATTATAACATTCTGGTATTTAGCTTGAAATAAAATTACCCAATGAAATAGTAACACTTCACATATTTTTTTTTTTAATAGAAAACTTGTAGAGGTCTGAAGGTGGAGATAAGAGCTTCTCAAATATTCATTCATACAAATGAAACAGAAAATGAAGAAGAGGTTAAGGGTTATTTGTTCTAGAAATACAACAGATGCCTCTTTTCTCCTTAAGGGAAAAAAGATTTCTTTAGAAACCCGTGTACTTACAAATCATATTTTATAAATGTGTTGTCTGGCCTTCTTTTTTTTTTTAAGATTTTATTTATTTATTTGAGAGAATAAGAGAGAAAGAGAGCACAAACACAAGTTGGGGGTAGGGAGGAAGGGGCAGAGGCAGAGGGAGAGGAAGAAGCAGACTCCCCACCGAACAGGGAGCCCAGCTCGGGGTTCCATCCCAGGACCCTGAGATCATGACCTGAGCCAAAGGCAGACACTTAGCTGACTGAGCCACCCAGGGGCCCTAACAGCCGCCTTTTTGCTGTGTGAGAGAGACAGGGAGACAGAGAGGGAGAGATGAGAGAAATGGAGAGAGATGGTTTGTCTGGCCTTCTTTAGTATGAGAAAATGGACTTGAAAATACAGTCCATTCACTCCAGCCACGACTTCTACACAAGTCCGTAGGGCACATTTGCCATTCCAAAAATGAAGTCAGCAAATCAGAAGGGAAGAATGGACTGGTGGAACCTGAGAGACATGTATGGTGTGGAACATGAGGGAGCTAATAGGGAGAAAAGCATGGACAGAGAGAAAAGCTTTGAGGGAAGTGGGCAGAGACGGTTAAAACCACATTTGTGAAGACATTTCAAGTCCAGAGTTATCCCTGAAAGGCACGGCGTAATTCACAAATTTACAATTACCATTTTAGCTTTGCCTACCCAGTAAGGGGAGTAGCTGGCAGACGAGCAAGAGCCGGGTCCTAAGGGAACGTGGGAAAGAAAATCAGACATTGAGAGCGTTTCACTTTAGTGTTCAGCAGCTTTCAGACCTGAAAGTTCTGTTGACATTTTTAGCTTGGGAAAGGAAGGCCTTCTGAATTACCACTACCACCCCTTCCACCCACTCTAAAGACCGGTCTAGAGATCTATGTTTCCCAAAACAGTACAAAATTCATTTCATAAATATTGTATCTGGTATCCTTGTTTAAAAACGCTCGAATTTCATTTAGTTTCGCTAGTACACTGGAGACCAACTCTATCTACATTGTTAGCAAAGAACTCAAGGGCCCAAAGTAAACAGTGCTTACCAAACAATGGTCTTGGGGGGGGCGGGGAGAGGAATGCAGATAAACAATAAGGAGGGACTTGAATAGCTTGAAAGCAAATTACTTAAAGGCCTGGCCTGCAGTTACTTTCTTTAGAAGATAGAAGGAATAAACAAAACTCCCTTAAAAAATTGTAGTGAACACGAAATAAAACGAGGTAACATAAAATCATCTCTCAAGAGCAGCGCCTGGCACAGGATAGGTATTCAGTATGTGCTGGATTCTCCCTTTCCCTCGGGTCTTGTTTTCTTCAATATGTGGTGTTCTCCCTCCCCTACCCTTGGTATTTGGAACTTTTCTCTGAATCTATGATCTCAGCTATTAAAAATCTACATGCAAATTCCAAGTGATGCTTTCCATTTTGTGAGCAATAAGATATTTGCTTTATTTTTCTTTATAATCATAGTCTGTTAGAAGGACTAAAGATCATGGAACAACAAATATCAGTGGATGACGGAAAGAGAAGACCTAAAATGATAACAGTAAGAGTAAACAGCAAGGAATAAAGGACATTAGGAAAGCACGGTACCCTTGAAGTCAAATGCTGTCAAGAAGAAGGTTAAAAGGAAAATATCTCTGAATAAGAACATGGGTAAGTGGTAACAATATTTATATGATGTTTTATTTGAGCCTCACAATATCCATTTTACAGGTAAAAAGATTGAGGTTTAGGAAGATAACTGTCTTGTCCAGGATTGTTAAGTTAATAAGTTATTAGATGAGGAACCAGAATTAGAATCTAAGACTTTTGACTCTAAATCCTATATTCACTCTATTATTCATTTTAGACCTAATGAAGACAGAACTCAGACTCTGAGAAGTCAAAATCGTTGAATGGAATAAACGGGATCACTGAGATAAAATTAATAAATCTGAAGTTTTTAATAATAAAATGATGAAAAAAGGCATAATAACTTACCATATAGACAGATACAACTTCAGAAACGAGAAAATCTAGGCATAATAAAAAGTTTAAAGGCAAAATTCTTCAAAGCAAAGAAGTTTGGTTCATGCCCTGAGAAACAGAAGGGATTTTCCAAGAGCTCTATGTTCCAAAGTAACACACTATAAAAGTCCTCAATAGAGACAGCAATATCATAACAATCAAAAATAAAATGATGGCTCCCTAGTCAATCAGGACATCAATCAGAATCACCACAATGCTGGGAACAGAAGGATCCACAGAGATCATCATCTCTAGTCTTGCATCTGCTAAAGCATCACTGTCCAACAGAAATATAATGCAAGCTATGTACATATAATTTTAAATCTGCTAATGGCCATATATTAAAAAGTAAAGCAAAAGATGAGAAATTAATTTTAATAACATATTTCACATAACCCAATATATCTAGGCTATATCACCAAATAATCAACATAAAAGAATAATTAGTGAGATATTTACACCTTTTTCTGCAACTGAGTCTTCAAAATCTAGTGTGTGCTTTATAGTTACAGCACACTAAATTTGGCCTAGCCTCAATAGCTGTATGTGGCCAGTGGCTACCATACAGAGCAATGAACTTCCACATAATCACAAAAGTAACTACTGCCTGCATATGTGAAGTGACTTTCTAAAGATTAAAATTAATACTATGATAATAGAATGTGAGATACAACTTTCTTCTCTTCATTGATATTAGAACCATGAAAATTTCACAAAAATCCATACTAAGTTAATGTGACCATACTGCAGGCCAGAGGGTGTTTATTGATCAATTTGTTTTTTTATTTTTAAAGATTTTATTTATTTATTTGAGAGACAGAGACAGAGATAGCAACAGAGACCATGAATGGGGAGGAGAGGGAGAAGCAGGCTCCCCGCCAAGCAGGGAGCCCAATGCGGGACTCGATCCCAGGACCCTTGGGATCATGACCCAAGCCAAAGGCAGACGCTCAACTGACTGAGCCACCCAGGCGCCCTAGTTATTGATCAACTGAACCCAGTAAGATTATGATTATAGACATGTATTTTTACTGCTCGCGTATAATTTTCAAGGGGAGCTTTTCTTCTAAGGATTACAGTCAAGAAGGAAACAATCACAAATGACCTTTCTCAAAAGTAAGCTGATGGGTAACTTGATACAGCAAGTGTCATGAGAAGTATTTTATAACTGGGAGTTCACATAAGAAAAACAGAATTGAGATTTTTACAGATGCTCTCTCAGGTATATATGATTTGAATATGCTAAAAACTGGAAGTTTCTCTAAAAAAAAAAAAAACTTTTGAAAGTCAACAGAAATCTGTAGTCTAAGAGTAATGATGGCTGATCCCTTTCCAGAAAATGTTATTTTGTAGAACTTTTAACACTTGTGGCTTTATGAAGAAGGATATGCAACTCTGCTTTAATAATAAACAGAAGAGTCTGACAAATCACGTAAGTCAAAACTAGATGTTTGAAACTGCTTACATTTGGATGAAAAAATAAGAAGGCAAGAATTCATGGAAAGTTTCGGGTATGATAAATCATATGGTAAGTATGAATAGAAGTCTGTCTCTTCACATTATTAGAGGTTGTAATTTCTGAATCAGAAGCACTAAGGAAAAGTTCTTTTGATATATACTGTGGTACTTTTCTTAACAGTGAATTCTGATTTGCTTCATTGAAATTAGAAAAGTACAAGTAATTAAAAAAAAAACACACAGAATCCTTCCTTAAAACTAGCCCTTTTTTTTTTTTAAGATTTTATTTATTCATTTGACAGAGAGAGAGAGACAGCCAGCGAGAGAGGGAACACAAGCAGGGGGAGTGGGAGAGGAAGACGCAGGCTCCCAGCAGAAAAGCCCAACGTAGGGCTCGATCCCAGAACTCCAGGATCACGCCCTGAGCCAAAGGCAAATGACTGAGCCACCCAGGAGCCCCAAAACTAGCCATTTTTAAAAGCAAATTTTGGAATCTATAATTCTATCGGTATAACAAATTGAAGCTTAAATATGGATTTTTAACATGAAAATCTAAGTAAAATTCTTCAAAACTTAGAAAAATAACAAATTTAAACTGTTGAAGAAAGACTAGGAGAGGCATCTTAACCAGAATTGCCTTTTCCAGCTAGCTGCTTTGTGAAACCTAGACTTCTAAGAGAAAAACCTCAAACAGCTGGAATCCAGCTTAGATATACAAAATAAATCACTTCTGACTGAAATTCACTCTCAAAAGCTCTAATCAGGTTTCCACAAGTAACAAAACAAAACAAATAAAGAACATCAATAACACTAGTAAACTGGGTTTACTAATTGTGCAGCAAGAGAAAAAACACAATAGCAAAAAGGAGACAGAAAAGAATTCCTTGTTAAATCCATGATCATCCATCCAGTATCTTTGACCCTTAAGGTCAGAATTTTGTTCCTAATACACTCTTGAAATAAAGATGTAGAAGGTTTTCTTATTCTAATTCAAATCCTTACGTAACATATTAGAAACTTAAGTCATCTAAAATGTGATAGTTGATAGTGTATAATGAACAAGTCATGTGAATATTCATATTTAGACCACCTTTAGAAATACATAGGTGTACTTAATCTCCCCTGAAAATAAACAAGACTTTACTTAGCTATCCTGTATTCGAAAGCATGCTGTCTTATAGGGAAATAATATGGATCATGACATTTAGTTTCATATATTGTTTTTTAAATGTAGAACATGCAAAATATTCTCTACTTTTATGAAAACTTTTTATGTATTACCAAAAGCAATCATGAAATCCAAGCTGTGAATAAACCAAGAAATTAATGTAAGTAACTATCAGAAGCTTACTACTATCTTCAGCGGGAAAAAAAAAAACAACTTTTCCAATGAAAAGTTTTTCCTCTAAAATACTTTTGTTTTTCTTTTTCTGTATAATAAAACTCCCACAACTCCATGTGAAATCAGATACAGCATGTCTTCCACTCTTTAAAAGGGGGTGGACAAGAATGCTTATCTCCTGAGAGAAAGGGAGAATTAGAAAGGAACCTCCCTCTGATCATTTAGGACTCTCTCAGTTCAATAATCAATCTTCTCCTACATACCTCAATAAATGAAACAAAGTGAGAATTTTTTCATCCACTCCCTTCCCATGTAGGGATAAGAAGCCCAGTTAAAAAACACTGCTTAAAAAAAATACTGCTTTTTATTAACCTGTTAGTAACACATATTTTATGTGGATGTATAATCAGACTTCACTTGTCACTTTATGGAAGAGTTTTACTCTAAAGAAAAACTACAGCAATTATGACTTGTGTCCTCTGCAATTTGCTTTTTGTGTTACTCTCACCATAGGCCATGAGTGTCCCCAAACTCCCATTCTATTGTTTTTCAATCCTTCTCCTCCCTTTTGTCTATTATTTAAATTTTCAGTCCAGGGCACCTGGGTGGCTCAGTCAGTTAAGCATCTGCCTTTGGCTCAGGTCATGATCCCAGGGCACTGGCATGGAGCTCGGGCACTGGGCTCCCAGCTCAGTGGGGAGTCTGCTTCTCCCTCTCCCTCCTTTCTCTCTCTCTCCCAAATAAACATTTAAAAAAAATAAGTTTTCAGTCCAAAATTTTCTGATAAAATCAGTATAAAAGACCAGTAGGAGAAGGTGTGGATACCAAGGATGGTGTCTCACAGACTGCTGGATACTTAGCCAATATCTATTCTCCCTTTCTAAGTAACAGAAATCATTGCCTAGTTAGGCATACTGCTATCCAGAATAAAAGACCACAATTCCCAGCCTGTATGGCCATATGACTGAATTCTAAATAATGAAATGAGAGCAAAAGTGTTGTGTGGGGCTTTGTTTAAAGAAAGCAGATTTTGATAGTAGGGGTCCGTTTTGTTTTGTTTTGTTTTGTTTTCACTATTCATCTCCCTTCTGGCCTGTAAGACAGATACAATGGCTGCAGTTGCAGCAGCCATTCTAGTACAGGAAGTGATCTCAAGAATGAAATACATTCACAAGGCTGATGAAACAGATAGTGGATCCAGACACAATGACTGTTGCATTCCCATATCAGCCCTGGACTGACCACCTTAGGTCCTCTTTTATGTTAAGAAATAAATTTCTCTCACTGAGTTTAAGCTACTATATTTTGGGTTCTTTAGTCTTTAACACTGAATCCTAAGTAATCCACAGGGACTAAAAAAATAAAAAAGAGAATGTAAAAGTTTTATTTTTTCATGGGCCATATTCTTCCCGATACCACATAAAGTAATTTAGCATATGGTTAATATCACAGACTCTGGATTCAAACAGCTGGGTCCAGGTCCTGGCTCTGCCACTTATCAACAGGTTAGTTTACCCTCTCTGTACCTCAGTTTACCCATCTGTAAAAGTGGGATGATGATAATAATGGGACTACCCCCATAGGATTGTTTTGAGTATTAATTAATACATGTAAAGTACTTTAACAACACTTGGCACAATATGTGTTATATCTATGTTAGCTACATGATTACCTCTGATACTTTTAATAACAAAATAGCCTTGATATGAATTTATATTTCGGGGCACCCGGGTGGCTCAGTTAGTTAAGTGTCTGCCTTCAGCTCAGATCATGATCCCAGGGTCCTGGAATCGAGGCCCACATCGGACTCCCTGCTCAGCTGGGAGTCTGCTTCTCCTCTCTCTCTGTCTGCGGCTCCCACTGGACGTGTATTCTCCCCTGCCCCCCGGTCAAATAAATAAATAAAATCTTGTTTTAAATAAATAAATTTATATTTCGATACTAAATGGATCTGAGGAAATTCCTCAATGCAAGGAGATTTTCTCAAACATATACAGAGTCCAACACTGGAAGATGGGTGCAGCCAAATATACCTGCTTAATAAGAGAAGATTTATTTCACTGGGAAATTTTTAAAAAGTATTTCCAGAAAGGATAATGATATCATTCAATGAGAAAACAATTTTTTAGGTTTACCACTTACTAAGTTAAATGAATCATTAAAGAAAAAGCAATTTTTATACTATCTTGGTAATTTATAAGCATGACCATATGATCATTAACTCAAAGAACATAAAACTTGGAAGCATTTTCTTTAAATAGCATGAGACACTGAGGAAAATTTAACTCCAACAGGTGCATGATCAGTTTACCACATTTACAAACAGAATTCTACAGTCCTTAGACAGTAAATGTTTCATTTGACTTATAAATTTTGCACTGATATCATCCACAGTTCTGATAATTTCTCTTACCCATCTTAGTACTCTTGACCTCATCTCTTTAATGGTGAGATTATTAAAGTCCATCTGTAGTAGGTATACTCCATTCCAAACACCAATACACATGAAAACCAAAAGCGGTAAGCCATAATATTGGTGTTTCAATCAACTTTATTACTAAATCACCTTTCACTGTGTACCTACTGCCTTGTGTCTTGTCCTATAATCTTAACTCCATCTTGAAAAGGTTCAGTGTGTATATGTATTTTTTTTTGCCTGTCTTCAATAAAAAGTAGCTGTCCCTTAAAGACATATATGTCCTGCAGCCATCTCAAATGAAGGCTATTTGTCTACTAATCACATTCTTCCTTGCTCACTATTTCTAGCTTTATACCATTTATTTCCAATTCTTTAGTAAAGATCCTGACCATGAGGTTCATGCCATTCAGTCATACCACCCCCTCTGTCTCCACATCACTGTTGTATCTACTAATCTCTTGTCATTCTTCCACATTCATCAAAGGCTTTGGCACTTAACTCACAGTCTTCTCTGGATTCCAAATCCTTCCATTATTCCGGGCGACTTTCGTATCCACATGTGTGACCCATGCAGTCCTCTGGCCTTCTGGATTCCACTGAGTAACTCCACGTCAGCTCAGCCATCTACTTCCACAGTTATTACCAGAATCTTGCCATCCTAACTGTTCTTGAATTGTTTATTCAAGCAGTCCGTCTTATTACTTCTAATTGTCTTGATGAACTACTCCCACCATGAAGATTCTCTGGTCTCTTAAGAGAATTCCAGTTCATTAGCTGTGTAGTGCTTCCCATCTATCAATGCTTTCTTCTTCACTATCCTCCTAATCCAGTTTAAACTCTATGATCCCAGGAAACATTCTATTACTCTAAACTACTTTCCCATTCAGTCCTTGCATCATCTCCATTGGCAAAACTGCAACCATCGTGAAATTAACTCTTTCTCCATAAATATAATAAGCTGGTATGTGCTGCTAGGGAAAACCACACAGCAAAATATAATCACCGTGCTCAATGGATCCTGAACATGGGCCTACAATCCTATCATTTTCTTCTGATCTATACAAAACAAGTATTTCAAACCCTCTGAATTCTGTTCAGGTCTTTGATTCTCCATCCTTAGTTTCATCAAAGACCTTACCTTCTACTTTACTGAGAAACACAGAGGTTCACAGACATGACTTTTCAATGAAAAGTGAAGGATATTCATGCCTGACAGCTTCTGCTTTGCGCCATTTTCTCTCCCCCCCACACCATTAGATAGCAGTAAAAGCTATGAACATGGGATAAGGTGTTTACAATTAGAATACAGAGAGAGATAAGAAGAGAGTCTAGAACCAATCTTGAAGAATTCTAAGATCTGATGGCTGAGTAGAGAAAATGAAGCTTCAAATCAAGGTATAAATTTTGTACTAAAAACAAGTCAGCTACATTTAGTGTGGGTGTGTATCCATTCATACACACATACATACACCCATATTTATATAAGAAACTGTTTTGAAGGCAAATACAACTCTAGTGTTTTCCAACGATATTAAATACTAGCCCTCTGACAGATGAAATTTGGAAATGTTATTATTACTGAGGTCCAAAGAAATCTTTTCCCCTGTGGAAATGAAATAATCTCCTTGACAGAATTTTACTAGCCAAGGGTGGTGGGGAGAAACATGAAATTATTACCCTTTGTAGACATAAAACTTTCTAGTTGGAACAAAGATAGCTCTTGCTCATCAAGAGCATATGTAGATTTAAGATCCTTAACTATAAACAGTAGGCTTTGGGCCTGGGTGGTCTGTGTTATGTCCAATAATATATAAATTGGCTTATCCTCAAAATAAATATTTCCTTTTTCATTACTCTGAGTCATGGAAGAGATTCAATCTTTGTTTAAAAAAGAAAGGTTTTCAATAAAGTGTTTTAGATATAAGTCCATATATTCAATAGACAGTGCAGGATACTATTCTTCATTAAATGCATATGAAAAGATCTTAAATGATTTTCTCAGTATCTCAAAGAACACTCGGTAAACTGGGAAGATGCTTAATGAGAAATGAATCCTCCCTACGCATTTAATGATCGCTGATATTTTTTGCATAGCGTTTAATAATGAGCTATGATCCAGGGGATGAAATGAACAATAAAATACCCTGTACTTCTGTTTTTCTCTCAGAGATAGCTTATTACTATACTATCTGGAATAATATACAAGCTACCTAGAGACTATTTAAAGTGAACGTGTCTTTCATTTTCTTTAAATTTTATATCAAAATGACAGCTGATTAGGCTAAATATGTCTTTAAGAGAATATCTGAATATTTTATAAATGATGCATATGAATTATTTTCAAGCCTTCAGATCCTTATGAAACTTGGTCAAAAATAAGGAAAAGTAGCATACAAATGAAAGGAAGCAGATTTTCTTTTCTTTCTTTCTTTTTCTTTTTTTTTTTTTTTTTTTTTTTGGAAAAGAGTAAAAGGGGGGAAACACTGAGGAGTAATATACTCCATTTATGTACAATATGGCAAAACAGCTCCATGAGACCATCCACAGAATTGTTTTTCTCTTTCAGGATAAAAAGAGTTCAGTATTCTTCATGCATGATAGGAACTCAGTCTGACTCAGGATTTGTTTCCATACCTGCCTAATGAGTTGGCCAGAATATATTCTAAAGTCATAACAAAGACATATCATCAGTGTGTAAAGATTCCAAAATCATCATGACCAGATGTGTAGGACTGAAAATCTTGGCTTCTGACTGGGTTTCTCACAGTTGGTCTATAAAATGAGCATTAAATATTATTTGTTCTAGCTCTAAATTTCCTCCTTCTAAAAGAGCTGATCTAAGTGTGAAACACTTTCTCTATGAAAAGTTAATGAACATTATGAGGAAATGTTTGAGCTGCAACTGGCTGTTTTCCAGACAGTACATATGGACTCAGATGTTCACTCAGCTCTTATATAACCCGATCCTCAGACCTGCAGCTGTGGAATACTAACAGTACTTTCCCCTATATAATTAATATGATACTTCTTATTTTATTATCTAAATGATAAAATAAGTTCACCTTCGATTCTAATAACTGAAAATCTGTGACACACACCATAGCCATCTTTTAACTATAAAAATCTTGATTATATTGGGATAACATAGGTAGAAAAGAGCTATACATTTTTAATATTGAGGAAGATAAGATTTAGCTTGAGTTTGAATCCAAACAATCATTATGCTAGTATTACTAGATGCATTAAACTAAGTCTAAATAAAAGGAAATCTAATATGTTGGGGGAGGGATGCATGTTTTAAGTAAAAACTATACAATTTTGTAAAAAGTGAACAATGGAAAATAAAGACTACATGCCATCTTTAAATTATTCCAGTTAAAATATGAAAACAGCATTTTCTTTTCTTTCCTGCAGTAAGACAGTACTAGCAGGAGGCATGAGCATGTAATACAGGAAACCGTTCATGTACTTGTGGAAAACTTCACTTCAGAGTTGTAATTTAAACATTAGTAATTGCTTTATAAAACAAATATTTTATCAATCCTGGGACGTGTCCATTCAGGAACAGTGTGATTTTCTATTATAAACTTCATAAAGGATGGTCCTCTTTCATATTTGTGTCACTCAAACTCCTTATTCTGTTTATTATTGTACAAAACTCTGGGGTGTAATATACCATTAAAACAATGACTTGATAAATAGAATTTTATTATAATATCATCTCAAACGAATCAAAATTCTGGATAATACACTGTCATATAGTATGCTAATCAAAAGTAGCGTTACTCAAGAACACATTCTGAAGGAAATCCAATTCTTACGTGGCATGAGATGATAATGAAGAATATAATAAGACTACTCAAACATAAAGCAAGACTATTCCTAAAACTAAACTAGAATTTGTTTCTAAACTGTTTCTAACATCGGCATTCACTACCAAAGATGTTTCAGTTACATATCACTAAATCTATAAATTTTGTCAGTTCTACAGAATCAATAATGTATAGAGTCTCCTGACATAGATCAGGATAAATTTGCAATGGTGGGATTTTTTTAACCCCTGCTGCAGTTTCAGATGTATATTGCCTCTCTTCTCACGTGCTAACAATATTCAGAAAGCCCTAAACAGGGAATCAAGATTTTTTCAAATGTAAGACAATAGACAAAACAAGATATGATATGGGAAATTTGCTTCATCAACGACCTTTTATTATCAGATGGGCACAAAGCAAACAGCATTTTGACGATTTAATTTAATAGAAAGTTCCTAGACTAATACCTATTCATATAGGCAAGTCAAGAAATAATATTTCTATATTAAATATGCAGCCTATATGTGTAAATAGGAGCATGATAATTATGCTGTTGGATAATTAAAGAAGAAATTGAAACTAACCTACCATGTGAGAGCCTATACTATAGATAGACATGAGGACCTATTTTGACCGGTATATTTGGTAGGCCTCTAGAATTAAAAAAGAGTTCATGTCCCTCAAGAAACTCATAGTCTAGTGAGTTTTACATGGTATTACAGAAAATAAAGGGTTTTTATAAAGGATATTACTTACAAGAAAAGGAACAGTATTACTCCTTTCTAAAATCATGTAAAAAAAGGAAGGTCTTTAATAATGCATCAGCACCACCTTTCACAACAAATGAAGTTAACAAGAGAGGATAAGAACTCCTGTATTTTTAGCACCTTCCAAATTACAGTCATAGGGCTAAACACTGGACATGTTATACCATAATACATTAGCTCATATCTGTACATCATCAGGAGCCTTGACCCTGCCCATATCATGGGTAAGAAAACAAAACTAAAAGAATTACAGAACTTGCTCAAGACAAAGCAGCCAGAGCAAGTGGTGCACAGTCTACCCAAGCCCCAAAGCATGCAAAGCAGATGCCTAGACACGCAACCATGCCAGCAATGCAAGTGGCAGCAACTATTATGAAATACCATTCATCCGAATCTATGGTTCCTAACCTTTCATCTTTAGCTCAGGACCTGTGGTGTTCAGTGGTATTAAACAGCTATTCGTGTTGCTATCAGGCCTGGGGTCCTCCACACTAAATGAAACCCAGAGGCTTTCTACTGCCTAATAATGTAGCCCACCCCATGTTATACCCATTAAGAATGTAACTTCTAGATTCCATCATGCCTTTTAAGCACTACATTCTTATAAAATATAGTCTGTGTTTTCAAAGGTCAGGGTGTTCAAGATTAATTTTGTGTTAAAGAACAATCATAAACAATTTGTGTTTTCTAAAGGTCAAATCTTCATTTACAACAAGTAAAGATTTTGCTTCATTCACATAAAAACTGCACACGATTTCTGAGGAGTTCTGTATCATTCAGGACATGGTTTGACAGCAGTAAGGAACTATGCCCCAATCTCAGTGACATAATACAGGAAGTTTATTTCTAGCTCACATTGCAAGCTCAGCAGGAGGAGCTCTGTTCATTGTAGTCAGGAATCCAGGCTGATGGGTCCTCTCTATCTTGACACATATTTCCTCGATCAGAAAGATAGGAATACGGGATATGGCAAGTGATACATGAATTCTTAAAGCTTCTGCCTGGAAGTGACATACATACATTACACTCATTCACATCCATTTGGCCCATCTAGTCACATTTAGCTTCAAGGGCCAGTAAAGTACACGCCTACCATGTAACCCAAGGTTGGGGGAGAAATCTAGAAATATTTAGTGATTAGTACTAATAACTACTACAAAATCTAACATATTTTCTTAAACTAAGATAAAATACCTTCTTCCTTCATAGAAGCGGCACAATCCCCACAAATTTACTGAGTATTTACTATGTGTCAGGCACTGAATGAGGCCTTATCAGCACTGTCTCTGATCGTCAGTACAATCAGCAAAGGAGAAATTATTGGTATTTTATGAATGAATAAATAGGCTCCAGGAGATTAATTGTTCAAGGTTACACGACCAGTGAATGGTAAAAGTGGAATCTGAATCCAGATTAATCTAATCCTAAAGCCTGTGCTCGTTCCACGACAAAATTGCTAACTGTTCAAAAAGCAGTCAAAAAAAGAGCGAGAGAGGATTGAAGGTTACATTTTCCCCCATCCTAACTCAAACTAAAGTGTCAGGATGGATGATCTAAAATCACTGATAAAAATATAAATAGTGGAAAAGAGAAGCCAACCACCAACACTTCATTTCCAAGATGTTTTCTTTAAAGGGGGAAAAAATCAGAGTCACCTGGAATACAAATGCACTAATACAAATAAATATGACCATGAGAAAAGTCAAAGGGAAAAAAACCTTCTTTTATCTGGTATTAGTGAAAAGCAGTAAGTCCTATTCCCTTCATAAACAGCGCAATTAACTTGTGAATTGTGTTGTCTATATCCCTACGTCCTGACAGTTGAAAACAGAGTTGGTAATCTCTTTATCAAAGAAACAGAAGAACAAAAGACTATATAACATTCTGAAAAGTGAAAAATTTTCATAGTTTTGGCCTGCTAGGGCAAGCTATCAAAAACACACACACACACACACACACACACACACACACATCAAAATTAACTTTTAGATATTTTAAAAGAAAGAACAAAAAGCAAACCATGCGATAGGTATGCATGATACCAAATTAAATCTGGGATGAACGACAATAATTGTTGGATAATCTTTTCCAGTGAAATGAAAGAAAAAGGTATTACCACATAGGTGGCAACCAAAGCCAATCTATCCTCATAAGAGAATCTAACGTGTTTGGTGTTCGAAAATATAGTACTTGTTGTAACACCATTTAAAGTCTATCACAAATAAAATAAAAACCCAATATAAACATCCCAAATCTTCAGACAAAAGCTCTATTCCAAATGCTCTCCTTTCATGAAATGTACTAAGCCTACAGAGTCAGATTAAATCAAGCCTGAACAGAACTTCTCAATTGTCAATAGGATATTAGCTCTTTTTTTACATTTGCAAAAGTACAAAAGGCTAAAGTGACAGACATATTTAACACAAGCTCCTCTAAACATAACTCAGAATGTTTTACTTAAAAGCCTGCAGTAACACAACATGTCAAATATTTATGTATTTATTTTGTGCATTTGAACACTGACTCCCGACATCTTTCATGTTAAAAGGCTGATGCTTGAAATTTTTTTTCTTTCTACATATTGAGGCTATAATTTACTTGAATATATTTTATGCATGAGAAGTTTGGATAAATATGCCATATTTTATATACATTTAAAATAATGTCAGAATGAAAAAAACTAAATTG
Organism: Ursus maritimus; assembly: GCF_017311325.1. Taxonomy (NCBI): domain Eukaryota; kingdom Metazoa; phylum Chordata; class Mammalia; order Carnivora; family Ursidae; genus Ursus; species Ursus maritimus. The sequence goes on along the minus strand of NW_024424008.1, from coordinate 16,068,558 downwards.
TTTTTCAATACTACTAGAGAGACAAAGAGATTGTATATGTGTGCATGCACTGCCTCAAAAGACTTGTGACAGATAAGGAAAAACATCTGAAAACATGAATAATTGGAGGTCTTCTTGGTCATCTACCTGGATTCGAATTCCAACTCTATGTTTGCTGGGACTGCCTCATTTTTTATGCTTCAGTTTCCTCATCTATAAAACAGGGCTACAAATAACATTTCTGAAAGCTCTTTTGAGGAAAATAATACACATACAATGTTTAACATAGTCCCTGGCCCATAGTCGGGGCTCAATAAATATTAGCTGCTGCAGCCACCACTGTATTGATTATCTTTTTAAAGGACAGATCAAATTTTCACAAAGTATCTTCTTCCTCTTTTGAAATTCGATAATATTCAAATGTCTATTCTCTCATTTGGCACCGGACGTATAAACCAATTACTTTTTGCTAGTACGTATCTGCAACGATCACCAATTACCTCATGCTCCCCAAGGATACTGAAATCACAGAAATCCTTGCGCTCTAACCAGTGAATGACCATACTAAGTGATACCCTAAGATTGGATTTTTTTAATAATGGATTTGGGTAAGGTAACAATTGCACTAGTAAGAGTTAACATTTATTGACTAATTACCAGGTACTATTCTAACAACTCATTCAATCCTAGCAATAATCCTAGGCCTTATCATTAATCCCATTTTAAGAAAGCAGAGAAATGAGGCAAAAGAAAGGTAATCTGTCCAACATCACACAAAGTGGTATCCAAATCCAAGAAACAGACCCCAATTCCTGAGCTCCTAGTCTCTCAGGTGAGACCAGACCATTATAAAAAGCCTTATAAATACCTGAGTTTAAACTTTACTCTGAGGGTAAAAAATTCACTGAATGGCTTTAAACCAGAAGCACAGGATCAGAATACTATCTGGTTATAGTTGGGAAATGAACTGGACAGGTCAGACAAGAGATGTGTGGAGACCTATAAGAAGGCAGTTGTGGAACCAAGACAAAGGAAGTCTTGATCAAGGAGGAGAGCGGCAGTAGTGGGCATGGAGAGAGTCTCGGGGATTTGACATTTATTACACAGGCAAAATAGGTAATTCTTGGTGACTGAATATATCAAAGTGATTGAAGGGGAGAAGTCTGGAATGGTGGCCAAATTTCCAACTGGGGCCAACTGGGTAAGTGGCATTTCCACTTATTGAAATAAACACTTGATGAAAAACAGAGTTTGGGGGAGAAGAGGTTAGGGGAAAGGTTGAGACAGAGATAATATGTTCAATTTGGGGAAAATTTATTTTGAGGGGCAGTGAGATAACTAAGCAAGCAGTTCAGGAAAGATGTGAGATACAGATATAGATTAGGGGGTCATCAGTATATACATGGTAACTGAACCCTGAGAAATATGTACCCACAGAAAGTAGGAAGAGTAAGAAAAGCGGAGGTCCTAGAAAAGAACATCAAATACAAGAACATTTAAGGGATGGTAGAAGTAAGAGAAGGACAAAGAGGGGAAGGGAGAATGACTAGACAGAGAGGAAAAGCATGATTTCAGGGAAACTAAGGAGAGTGTTTTAAGGGATGACACATGGACAACAATGTCAAAACCAGTTGAGGGATCTGATAAGAACATAAACGTGCCTGGGAGATTTAGTCACAGGTGTCTTTGATGATCTCAGTAAAATGAATGTCAGAGGCATAATATGTGGAGATCATATTACCGCAGCACAGAAGAAGGACAAATAGCAAGTACGGGCAAATGATTTAAGAAATTTGGCTACACAAAGGAAGAAAGAAATAAGGTAGTAACTGGAAGATACAATGGGGCAAGAAACTGTTCTTTTCCTCTCCTTGTCCATCCCTTTCTTTTTAACAGGTAAACATTGTTCTAAGCATAGAAGTCTTTCCTGATACTCTCAATTCTCTCTGCATTACTGTCCTCATCACCAACCTCTTAACCTCTTGTGTTTAAATTCCACTAATCTTTCAAGGCTTGGGTAAGATGCTACTTGTTAATGAAACATTCACTACACTTACTAACTGAAACTAATCACAGTACCCCTCCTGTTTGTTGCACTTTGTTCATGGCACAGGTAGGATACTGCACACTCTATATTAAAGTAATAGATGTGCACATGTCTTAGTCCATTTGAGCTGCTTTAACAAAATACTATAGACTTAGTAGCTTATATACAATAGAAATTTATTGTTTACAGTTCTAGAGGCTAAGAAGTCCAAGATCAAGGCACCTGCAGACTCAGTGTCTGGTGAGAACCAGTTTCCTGGTGCGAGGATGGCACTTCCTTATGGTGTCTTGACGTGGCAAAAGGAACAAAGTATCTCTCTTGAGCCTCTTCTATAAGGACACTAATCCTATTCAGGAGGGTTCCACCTGCATTGCCTAATCACCACCAAAAGGCCCCTCCTTCTATACCATCACCTTGAAGGTTAGAATTTTAATATATGAATTTGAAGGGGGACACAAGTATCCAGACTATGGCAACAAGTATCATCTCTTCTGGCAAACCGTGAATCTTTTTAACTACCAAGGCGCTACACACAGAAATATTCAATAAATACTTCCTGAATGAACAAAACTCAACCATCAATAATATACATTGTTATTACTACAGCAGATAGAGGAGGGAAACCGAGGCGGAGAGGAATATAACAGATCTGAGAACACCACCAATCCAAACTCCCACTACGTGGCCTGTGATGATAAGGGGAGCTGGAGGCATTGTGAACTCAGGAAAAAAGTATTTACCTCTCAACTCCTATTTTCTACAGGGACAATGTAGTATAGCACATAGCTTCCCAGTGGGTGGGCCTGATACAAATGACTGAACAGTATCACTAGGTACTAAATCTTTCTTTACTCTGACTTGACTCAGTGGGGGCATAGGGAGAGACCTCTAGGGTATCCATCATCTCCAGGTCAGTTGCCTCCAGTTGTAAACAGCCTCAGCTGTTTCTCCCACCATGTTGTAAACACACACACACACACACACACACACACACACACACATTTTCTATGTACGACATGATGTGAAAAAGCCCGGAAGTGCTGGTGTGGTCAGATAGGTGAGACAATGAGGAGAATAGGCTCTGAGATTAGAGAGACCCAAAAGCAAACCCCATCCCTGTTTATTTCTAGTTATACAATACTTGGCAAATTACTTAACCTCTCAAAGCCTCAGTTCCTTCACATGGAATATGGGGAAGATATCAGTAGCTATCCTAGTGTATAGTGGGTGCTATGAAGGATTCACCCAATACTGTTTAAAAAGCACTCAGCACAATGCCTGGCACATAATAAGCATTTAGTAAATACTAGCTAGCTATAATTATTTCATTTTTCATCAAAGTGTCACCATCCACAGCCCTCTCCAACTGCCAAAGAAAGACAAACTGGCTCTGAAGCTCTGGGAGACACTGACTAGTAGGGTGGATTTTTTAAGTCACGGGAACTTTGCATACTATTTACATGTAAAGTTCCTATTAATATATGACTCCTTCAAAGCTGATAAAATCTAAATGTCTGTTCCTCAGATTTATGATATGTGTCTCTTTCACTAGGATATTGTTAGCTCTTCCCATAAGCATTTAAAACTTCTTTCATTTATGTTGCATGCCCAGAAATCAGACTTCTGCACTATTTCCTATAGAAAAACGTTACAAATATAAGAATATAGACAGGTTCTACTTAGGGTACATTAGTCACCCCCCACAAAACCGGGACCTGAAATAAGGCATGCTGTGCCCAAAGCGTGACCTGACTCCCACCTTGCAGATGACCACTCACAGGGCAGACTTAACTGACAATTTAAAAGGGGGGGGGGGAATGATGTTGAAAAGAAGAGATATGCTGAATTTAAACAAAAAGTTCACAGCCAAGAGAGGGAACCTACTCAGATTTGCAGGGTTAGAAAGAGGGCAGGAGGTCAAGATCTGCAGCAGCTCTAGATGTTATTAACCCGTAAAAACAGTTAAACCCAAAGGAATTATGATTAAGAAAAAAATAGTTTTAGACTAGACAGAACATTACACAAGGTGGGTGTGATCAGCCTAATATCCATTTAATTCATTTCTGGAGAGGAAACAATATTTGGTTCTTGAAGAGAGGTGAAACAGAGCAGAATCAGAACTAAATTCAGTAAGCTAAAAGAAGAGACTTGTGAGATGTTCTAGACACACAATAAAATTCTAGCCACTCTCTTTTATGACAACAGCTGTTAGTAACACTCCAATTTCTGCGTTACGTCAAAGTTTCATATTTCAATTGTAGCTTATTATTACTGTAGCCGATTTGATCTGAGAACTAAGAATGTAAAACCTGTCTTCTACAACCTAGTTTCAGACTCATGAAGTTGCAAGTAGTTCAGAGCTTTAAAAAATAACAATCTCTTTTTATAAATCTCTTTGGAAATCTAGTCAATTATTTTTCAACAAAATAAACTTTAATACTAGAATAATGTCCTCAAAGGTAATAAACACAAAATAAAGTTTAATAGGTTTCTGAGTTTCTACATGAAATTAATATAACTTACCTTTAGAAGATTAAATTTAAATGACAACTGACTATATGCACTGGCCTTAAGGCTGCACCTACATTGCAGAAATTAAAACTGAAGCCCTAAAAATGTACAAACTTCTGTTCAAATAAATGTTTAATACATATCTGTTTATATTTCATAAAAACAGGATTAATTTACAATAAAATTTCAGAGGTGATTATAAATACATGCTAATGTATAGTTTCTTCATCTTAAGAAATTAATAATAATGCATGGAATTAAATTATTCCATTCTAATGCCATTCACAGACAACTTTGTCACACTTAAAATGACATGATGGATATTTAATGGTAAGTGCCATAAAGCAATTCTAGTTATTTCCTTGACAATATATAATAAAACAAACAAACAAACAAAAAAAAAACCCAGAAAGCAAAAAACAGAAAGACTGAAAAAGAAACAGGGTGGAGAAGGGCAGAGGGAGGAAGACAGGGAAAGAAAGAGAGAGAGATTGAAACACAGAGACAGAAAGCACAGCCATCTGACTACAAAGGAGCTTTTCTCCTTTCTGGTTTAAAATCTAGTCACAAGAAAGGAATTCCAAGGATTTCTAATGGCAATAATCAGAAATATTATTTCAAATAGAAAGATGAATAATCCCATGAGACAGTATTTCTGTTATAGTTAAAACTACTTCAAACACAAAACTCAAGATATGCATTAAGAAAATTGTGACCAAACTTTTATCTTCCTTGATTTCTAGGTCTTTCTGTTTAATTTTATCTTTCCTCTCAAAAAGGGCTTTCCATTACATTGTACATTTAAGAGTATAAAAACAGCTGAATCTTTTGCCATGTTTCTCACATAAATTTCTAAACATTCAACTGTTTTGAAATAATTTATGATATTTAAAGCAAATTATTCAAAATTCTACTTCTACCTCTAATTGTTGACTGAGCTAAGACAAGTCACAAAAATTCTCAGAGATCTGTTTCCTCACCAGAAAAGGGACAATGCTGTATTACATTATCTCTCATTTGCTCCCTACTCTAAAAATCTACGATCCTCTGAAATATTAAGCATCGGTATTATTCACTTTACAGGAAAATACTTTTGTTTATGGAATTTTGCAACATATCAAATGAACTTAAAATAACACTGAATCAGCATATAGTCCATGAATTCTTGAACCTCAGTTATTTTTAGGCTAGAATAAATAAGCGTCAAGATCTATGTCAAATATATAAACTGATTCCTACAGTGAAGGTATGACTGAAGTTTGGCTCTACTAGAAGTTTGGCTCCCCTCCCCCACCCCCACCCCCCAAAAAAAGGTAAGGGCCAAATCTTGAGGGATTTAAGGCATAGAAGAAATCCTGAAAAGATGGAAAAGAAGCCAGGATGATGAGATTGCAAAGGTAAAAAGTATAGGATCCGAAGTTAGTAAATATGTTTTTAAATGTGCTCTTTACTGTAAAAAGTTATCTAACCTCCATTTCGGAGACGACATTTAATAAGACAAATTTTTCTTAGCTTCTTTCTTTTCTCTCTGTAAAACACTGTAATATTCACATTGATTGCTCCGAGATAAAAACACCACTCACAAATATGACCACATACACATCTGTTCACACTAGCTGAGTTATATGTCTGTCAAAAATCAGTTGTTTGTCCCCAAATGTGTTTATGACATTTATATTTCTTAATGTAATTATGTAACTAACCTACATATTACATAAACCAAAAAAGGACTAAATTTTTTTTTTCCATGGAAACTGAGCTGAATGCTTTTGGAAAGACAGCACCTTATAAGTACGGTTTATACAACAAAAACAACTCAGAACCCCAGCTAGGGAACTCATGCTCAAAGAAAATGCCTTGGTAAATGAGCAAATATAGATGTGTGCTAATAAAGCACTTAAGATATACATGTACAAATATTTGGGAGATGGTGTTGGTGAAAACAAACCTCATTCCACTGCCATGAGGACAACTTTCCTTGCACAGCTTTTGTCCCCTCAGCGTGGGCATCAGAATGAACACATGGGGAGCAGAACCGCCCTAACTGACCCACAGACCTACAGTGTGACACAGAGCTGGCCCAGCCAACTGCCTTGTTGCACGCTACGCTACGTAGATGATTTGCAGCTAAAACTGGGATAATAAATTAAAGTAAAATATACAATAAATGATAAAAGAAGCTGATGTTGAGGAAAATGTAAGAGAGAGAAAAGGAAACCTAATAATCCCTAAGCATCCAAGGTGAGTATATGAATAGCTGTTTTCTATTTCATCTAAGAAGAGGACTTTAGGGTAACCCATTTCCCCCTTGTTACAGACGTTTAGGATATTTGGGGGAAATGTCCTGACTCTATATATTGTCAACTACTAGAACAGGTTGCCAAGAGAGGCAGTGAGATTAAAGTCTCAGATTTTTTTAACTTTAATTTTATAATTTATTTCTTGAGGTGACTTAACAGATTTGCTGCTCAGAATGTAATCCCAGAGCCAGCAGTACTGGCATCACCTGGGAGCTTGTTGGAAATGCAGAAGCTAAGATCCTACCCCAGACCAACTGAATCATTGTCTGCATTTTAATAAAATCTCCAAGTGATCTGTATGCACATAAAAGTTTGAGAATTTCCTTACAGCTTTTACATTAGACATTTGAATTTACAATATAGTTCATTTTATACCTCTTGAACATTACTAAGTGTGTACTTGGAATCAATAAAAAGGAATACCTCATTTAACAACAAAACCTTTCTTCTTCATCTTTATTGGAACTATTTATTCCTGATCTTCTAAAGAATAATTTAAAAGAACACTATTTCACCAGGCTGATATTCTTTTAAGGTAAAAGCCGCATCAGTCCAACTCATATTCATTCACATAAGTTCTTCCTACTATGAGAATGTAATAGAAAATTATAAAGGATATAAACTAAAATCCAAAACAAAGAGTCAATAACTTTAGTAAAGTGATCAAAAACTTTAATAACTACCAAAGTCTTAGGACTCAAGTAATTTCAACAATGTTGGCTTGCTATAACAAATCTCCCTACATGTTTCACACCAGAAGTTGCCAGTGATTTTTAAAGGTGAGGGGAGTCTCCTCTTTCATAAGAATCCCTGAAAATATCTTAAAATGACACCCTGCAAGAAGGGTTTGTGCAAAATATTACAATTGGTACAACTGGAAATTATCCAATTCCAAAAGCATCTTTTTAACACTCAAGCAAAAAAAAAAAAATAAGTTAAAATGGTAATTGTGGTTCTATTACTAGAGTTTGATGTTTCTGTGATAGAAGACATTAAATCTGATAAGTTCAACTGCTTTCCATTATCTGATTCTGAACATTGTTCTTGTTCTGAATGTGCCTAAGTAGCTCAAAACCATAAGAATTACATAACTCCACTTTAGTGAACAAGCAAATCACCTCAGAAAGCATTCCAAGGTAGTTTCGATTCAGTGGACCTGGGCTGCCACAAGCGACTCACTCTCTAAGGCCTGAGAACCCAAAGTTATGTTTTCCTCCTCCTTTTATTTTGTGTTTTAGGATGATGGGAACACGATAAACAGCCAGCCCTCAGTCACCATCCAGGCCCCACCAGTACAAAGAGGCTTTGTGACTGACAAGAGCATATATAAAAGGGAGGAGACCCACTTTTTTCTTCCTCTAGGGAAGACTATGGCTGAAATTTTAGAACTTAAAAGCTTCTCCCATTTCGACCAGCTCACCTTGCAGGTAAGCACCTACTTGGTTCAGCAGCTCAGTCACACATTAGAGACAGAATTCGTACTGAAAACTGATAATGGTGTAAAAATATTCTTTTACTGTGACTTTCAGCTCAGTGCAGCTGTAAGTAACATACTTCCTCCCCCAGGAAACCCTGTCACTAAACCTGTGCAGCACGGAAAATAAGCCTTCATGAGCGGAGATTTTATTTGACATTTTAAGGATACAGATAGCAATAAATTCAAATATTTCCAATTTTTGCTGTGACTTTTTAAAAGTGTCTAGAATAGATCTTGAAAGAAAAAAATTGATGATACATGATATAAATATTAATATAATTTCCTTCTATACCCTTCCATTCAATTCAATAATTTTCTATGGCAAGGACAGTGATTTTGAAACACCTCCCTCAAAATAAACAAAAACTACAGCAAAATTCTTCTTCAAAATACAATCAATATCAATAATCAACATCAATATATAACCAAATATAATCTATGAAATACATATTTGAAATATAATCAAGTTATAAACTAATAATTTCTTTTGCCAAAGACTATATAATTTAATTTTCATTCAAACCAAATTGGAACGTATTAGCAATAAACTTTCTAGGTATTGAAAGAACATCCTCATGATCAGTCTTTAAATGGCAATCCATGACTTTTTATTTTGATAAGCAAGAATGCATCAGACTTATATTTGAGAATATTTTCATTAAACGCCTGTTTCATGTAAGTAAATTTATCTGATCTTTCATCTTGTTTTCCTCTAATTAATAAGTACTTTTGATATTGTACCATAGCTGCATATATTTCTGAAATTAGTCTTCGTTGGCAAGCCTATAAAACCTTGTTTAAACTGCACTTGTCAAGTGCTACTACCAAGTAAAAAATTTAACATCCTAACTCAGAATTATCAAAAAATAAATTTCAGCACAATGTTGTATTAACAATCTTATATACACTTGCAACTTCTATGGTAGCTTCCTCTTTTGTTTTCCTTCTAATTCCAAAGTGTAGTGTCTCACAACTAAGAGCATGCATATTCTAAACTGCAGTTCTGATAATTCTGGAAAGAGAGCTGACAAGCCCTGCCAGGCACATGCAAGTTCTTCATTCTGTCATCCTCCAAGGGAACACTCCTTCAAATACACATGAGAAAAAGAGAAGTTTCCTGATGTTCTCTTTCAGCGTATGCCTATGTGCCCACAAAAACCAGAAGCATCCCTGAGGGTGCAGGAACCAGAGGGATATTTGATAGTGATATCACAAGAAACACCATGCCTCTGTGCAACAAAGGTTTGTTTCCAGATCAGATTTTTTAATAACATGTTAATTGATATAATTTACATAACATACAACTCACTATTTAAAGTGTAACATTCAGTGATTTTTATAGTCCCAGCCTAGTGTACTCACCATCATAATTACTTTTAGAACATTTTCATCACCATTAAAAAAAATACTCATTGGTAGTCATTCCCCATTCCCTGCAAGTCCCCTAGTCATAAGCAACGCAGATTTACTTTCTATCTCTATGGATTTGCCTATTCTGGACATATCATATAAATGGAATCTTACCCTACGTGATCTTTACAGCTCAGACTTAAATAATAAAAATAGCTAACACTTATTGAGTGTGTACAGTGTGACACATTAATTCTTACAATAATCCCATAAGGTAAGTACTATCACTATTCCCATTTTAAGATGAGAAAGCTGATGCACAAAGAAGCTTAGTAGCTTAGCCAAGATCACAAAACAAGTTAGATGAAGTGAGGATTTGAACATAATGCAGCCTGGCTCCATAGTTCATGCTCTTTACAACTCTGCTACACCAAAGTGCCCCTTACTTACCTTTAAGCGAACTCACACGGTAGAAAACAACAGAAACAGAGTCAGGCTTGAAAAAAATGTAGTGAATTACAGCATTCCTTATAACCAATAAAATAAGCAGTTAACTGCCTCCAATTTGTACATCTGTATCGGCAAAGTCTAAGAACTTTCTGTGATTAGTAATAATTCTCCTTAAACAAGAAGATAGCACACAGAAGAGGATTCCCAGAACTTGAAAGAACAGACGCTTGGAATCATTATTTTGGTCATGTTCAGATTATTAAGAATTATCACCAGTTTCTTTTAGTGAAGAACTGAAGACTGGTATCAGAATCCTTTCTAGTGCTTCTAATAATTTGTTGTGTGCACCTGGTTAAGTGGATGTGAGTATAGATCTAATTCAAGAGCTTGCTGTTTAGACTAATCACAGAAAGTTCTTAGTCTTTTCTAATGCAGATATGCCAAGAAAAGGCATTTCATCATCCAGCAACATGGTATGATCTCATTTGAGAAGTTGGAGAAAGAACATAAAAATATATATGTGGAAGGAGAGGGGAAACAAGGAGGGGGGAAGAAAAGGAGTAAGGAAGGAAGGGAAAAAGGAAGACAGAGGGAAAGAAGGCAGGCAGGTGGAGAGGAAAGCAAAACTGACAGACAATGACATAGCAAACAGCCAATAAGGATATACACAAAGGTGGTAGTTACTCTCTCAAAGATTTTGTTTGGTGGTATTTTTCCACAACAAGCAAAATACATATATATATATATATATATATATATATATATATATATATATATATATATATATATATAAAATAAAAATCAATATAATCTTAATTTGAAGCTATCTGCCCTCTAATGTGTTTTATAAAATTCTGGCTATTTTTCTATCTCACAAAGTATCAGGTCTCATTACAGAGTAAGTGTTATCATTCTTCTATACTCATCATAATTTCCAAATTTAAAAATCTCTCTAGGCATTATATCATAATTCAACCAAATAAAGCCAAAAGGTAATTCTTAAAAGTATTTCCAAATTTTTTCAAAAACATTATATCTCAAGCCCAAATGAGATGGAGTAAGTTATAATTATGACTATGGTGTATAGATGTGTAAGTCTGCATAGCGGAATCCCTGGTTTTGGCTAATACTATAGATCTTCTATTGTATACAATACGGTGGTATTTGGGTTAAGAATGAATAATAAATTTAATTCAAAGGAGTTTGTAATTTCAGACTTCATTTAAAAGACTCCTATTAAAAGACCTTCCTTTAAGGGAAAGGAAGCTTACATGGAGACAGTAGTTGGCCTATACCTCAGGGTAGCAAGCAGGTCTGCAGGCTAATTTTTGTAATAGACACCTGAAATACTAATGCATTACATTAGAAAGTTGAAAAGTCCTTTCCAGTTGTCTTAGTTTAAGCTATTATAACAAAATACCAGACACTGGATGGCTTATAAACAACAGAAATCTACTTCTCACAGCTCCAGAGGCTGGGAAGTCCAAGACCAACGTGCCAGCCAATTCAGTGTTGAGCGATGCCCACTTCCTCACAGAGAGCCAACTTCTCACTGTAACCTCATATGGCAGAAGGGGCACTGCAGCTCTCTTGAGCCCCTTTTATACCAGCAAATTCTGGGAAAATACTGCCTTTTAACCACACTAAAGATACACAAAAATGAATGTAGATCCTTTCAATACAAATGGCCACTCTAGCAAACGTAACTTAGGCCTCCTCTTAGCCCACTCTTTCTAGCAATTGTTTCCTCTTTCTTATTCCTCCTCTTCTCTATCATTCCCACCTCTACAGGCAAGACATGAAACAGTCAATTGTGTGAAAACAGGGTCAAGTGCACAGCAGCTGTTTGAAAAATGACAGAAAAGTGCTCCAGACACTCAGGAATCACCTATGGCTCTATTTCGTCAAGTTATGATAGAATATGATGCAGTATGATGCCTAAAGAGATCTGGAACTTGGCGGGAAAAGGATTCTCTGTTTGGCTCCATTCTTTTTTTTTTTTTTAAGCTTTTATTTTCATTCCGGTTAGTTAATATACAGTGTTACATTACTTTTAGGTGTACATAGAGCGATTCAACAACCCCATACATCACCAGGTGCTCATCACAAGTCACTCCTTAATGCCCATAACCTTGTCTGGTTCCATTCTTTACCCATTTTAACATCTTCAGATTTTTTTTAACCAATTTCCAATGGACAGACTGGCAACTAGTTGAGAGTAAGGCTGGCAACAGAAAGACACAGCCAAATCTTGCTGCTCTGGGAATCTGGGGCCAATACTCTCCTTCCTCCTCACTCTCCTCCCCACCCACCTACCCCCAACCCCCACAGTGCCCATATACCCTATATTTCCAAGTCCCCCTCTTCTCTAGCCCCACTTACTGTGCTGCCCCAACACCCCTCTAGTCAGACGGCATCAGAGTAGGGAACAGGGAGAAGAAAGAAAAAGGAAGACAAGTGAAAGGAAAGCCCCAGGTTAAACCATAATCCCAATCTCTTGGCTCTTTAGTTTGCAGTATTAGCCTGTTTTTGTTTCTTTCTTTTTTTTTTTTTTAAGATTATTCATTTGAGGTGGGGGGGGAGGAGTGAGAGGGAGAGAGTCTTAAGCAGACACCTCACAGAGCATGAGCCCAATGTGGGGCTCCATCTCATGACCCTGAGAGATCACAACCAGAGCCAAAACCAAGAATCAGATACTTTGCCAACTGAGCCACCCAGGCACCCCTGTTTCATTTTGTTTTTAACCACTCTCTTCCTGAGAGGTCTAATTCTGTTCTTCTATCCCCTCACTTCCTATCTCCTACGCTCTGAGCTCTTGCTCCAACAGGCGACTCTGTGGAGTAGCTCAAGACCTAGACAATTCCAATCCTTCTGCTTTAGCTCTAACATATTGGAAATAAATGTATTTTCCTACAAATATCTTATCGTAAATATTATTTGTTTCTATAGTACCACTGGCACTATACTCCAAGTACATTTTATAGATTCATTTATAGGTTAACTTTAAAGGATTGGATTGTAAACATAAATATCATTTAAAAAATTATTTTTCTCATAGCCATAGGGATACTTTTATGGATGAAAAATTTAAAAAGAAACCAGACAAATAATTTACCAAAGCCACAGAATTAGTAAGTGGTAGAGCCAAAACCTAAAGAGAGGTCTGTTCGAATGCGAGGCACTGAAGACTATACAATTTCTATTATACCACGGAACCTCCAACACATCTATGTTTTTCATTAAGTAAATGAAAATTCTGAAAAGCTAAAAATTTTACTTATAATTATTAGATATTTTAAACTCCATATCATTTATTCAAACATTTACCAGTACTCTTTTACCTAAACCATGTCTAGCAATAATCACCAATGCTAATAAACTATTACTGACATCATCAGGAGAAAAAAAAAAGTACCTACATTATTTCAAGAATTCACCACTAGTGTTATAAATTTATCATATTATTTCTCTTACGAATATTTGATTTGCTGAGACTTCTGTTAAGGTAACAGATTCTTACACCCAAGAGTGATTTCTTGTTGCTCAAAATAGAAATGCTTTATTGCAAAATGCTTTGTTAAAATCTTCTGTGAATTGTCATTTCCAAAATAAAGACATTTTCATTTCTCCTAACTACTTAAGAAGAATTACTTATAAGAATTATTCTTCTGTTAATAAAATAAATACAACTGTAGAACTTGAAACAAATGACTTCTTATTCATGACACAGCTATTACTACTACTAAATTCCAGCTACACTGTATTTTATAGATTCAATAAAAAATAAATACAACTATATAGTGCCAACTCGATTTAGGTGAACAGTGCTAACAGAAGTTAAAATTGTTCTAGGTCAGAAGTGTACATCAGGTTCTTAAAGAAAAAAAAGATAAACATAATTATGGTTTACCCTTTATTTTAACTACAAACTGCCATCTTGATTCACAGAGGTTCCAATATCCAGTGGAATCTCAGAACTACTAGAACAAGCCTACAGGCATATTAATAGTGTAAACTCTTCATTGACTTAGTAACATGTGGATGTCTTCACTTCTTGAGCTTAGACATCAGTAAAAATAAATAAAATATTTACATTTAAAAACCACCCAAAAATGCCATTTTTATTCTTGAAAATAAAACTGCAAAGACAACTGACCACTTCTAATGTGACTGTGTGCCATCAAATCCGTAAAAGGTTGCATTTTAAGTTGATAGTATTTCTCTAAGCAATATTTCTCTTTGCTTTCTACTAAAAATAATAAACATTTATATTAGATATAAAATGTTTGCGCAATTTCTTTATCTAGGCACAGTATCTCAAAGGCTGACAGGCAAAAAGTGAAAACAGATTTGTCACAACTTCCATCCATAGATGGACTACATTCACCACATGGGCAGACTAATTTTCTACCCCCGAGAAAAGAAAGTCAGATTACAGTCATTTGACTTGATAATAAGCTCTGCATTGTCAGAAAAAGTGATTTACAAAATTTTGAACCTATGTTTTCTCACCTTTTCTGCTTGCTTTGAAGATAGCAACAGTCCTAATGATCTCTACCTTTTTTGCATAGGACAGATTTTGCATTCTTGGTAAGCTCGCTAGTATAATTGCCAATTATGGAAGTACCTCAATTCACCTGCATATATCTTCTGAGGAATGTTGGTTTCCCAAGCCCATGTCAATTTTTATTAACAAGTTGATTTACCTTTTAAGAACGACAATTTAGGAAGCCAAAGGCTTCAGATTTTTCTATTTACTACCTCTTCTGTATATAGCAGTCCTCTTCCACTTAAACCATATGTTCAAGGCTTTCAAACAGAACTTCAATTTCCTCCTAATCATCTAACATGATCTCTCTCAGACAAACAGAGGTTTAAGAATCAAGCTATCTATGTTGACATTTTGGACTGCATTTTAGACCATTTATCTTCCCTTTCCTAATTCCACAACTTGTTAATCTCTCCTGCTTGTGCAACCTTCTTTTTACTCACTTAAACTTTCCCATAGCCTAGTCTCTCTTGCCTAAAAAAATAAACAACTAAGAAGGAATCCAAAAGAAAACCTTACTCCTGTAACAACTTACCCTTTCTCCTCTCAAACTTCTTGAGTTTATTATACTCATTCTGCTTCCTCAGCTCACACTTTTTTTGCATTTACTAAAAAAAAGGTTGCATTTTGCAACCTTCCTCAAAAAATAATTGACAAAATTAATTGTATATATTTAAAGTGAACATAATGTCACATTTCTCAATCTACTATAACAACAACAAAAATTTCTCTAGCTGGTGACCACTGACCACCAGGTTGCTAGAGCAAATGAACATTTTTAGCCCCTACCTTAATGAATATATTTACAACATTAACAGGAAAGATAATGCCCTCATTCTTGAAATCCTCCATTTTAATTAACTTTCTTTCCTAGTTTACAGATAATAATCACTACTCATAACTCTACTTCTGCTAAAGTAATAATCACTGAGCTAGGTGCTCACCTGTATTAGCTCAGTATTTTTTCACACTGCTGTCATTACTCATTAGTGGTTCAAAGCAGCTTTTTAAATAATTAGAATAAAAAATATCCAAATGTATTCCATTTAGTAAAGTTAAGTATTATTCTGGAAAATTAATGTGTGTGTGTATTCAGAATATAAAATATAGTCCTTATTTTGGGTCATATTAAAAAGTTTGAAAGAAACTGTGTCTAATTTAATCACCAGAACCTGACCTATGAGGTCCACATAATAACTTCTACTTTTTAATAAAGAAAAAACTGAGCATACAGAAGTTGTACAATTTGTACCCAACCAGCTGGTGTGACAATCAAGCATAGCCTCTATTTATCTCCTAATCTCCAAATACCCAAGTGATATTTATATCTTTTAATGTGAATGTCTTAAATGCACTTCAAGCTCAGTATTTGCAAAACCTGTAACCAATTTCCACACATTTTCTAATTTGCTAATTTCCAGTGTTTCTCTCTTCTTCATCCAAGCATCAATCCTGATATCTCAGATAGATCCACTCTTTACTATGTCATTACCATTCAGTCATACCCCCACCATTTCCTTCCAGGATAACTGCAACAGTATCCTCCCATTACCTGCCATTCTGCCCCCTCTAAACCTCCAATTCACTCTGCTTTGCTGGAAGAAATCTCTTCAAAATACAAATCTCATTATTTAGGGCAAACTCTCCTAATCCTGAAGTAAAACTTTTAAAGTTCAAATGCCATATATAATTTTCTAGACTCGATTTTTGTGTAGTTCTAGGCAGTACTTTGAAAAAATAGAACCTAACTGATATTTAAAGGACTTTTGTTAAAATCAATAATGGTCAAAAGACCCAGATCAAAAGTTATTTACTTGCCCTTAAAGTTACTTCAAAGATACTAGGTTACGTTTACATTAGGAGATTCGAGGACAATCACAAACATCTTTCACTCAAAAATGCAGATAGCCAATAAATAATTCATTTCATTTTCTTAAAAACAAAATACATTCATTATCTTGAGACTAATGAAACAGTTTATTATTTGTACCTTCACAGAGAGTTGACTAGAATTCATCAATGGCAGGCATCAGTACTGTTTCTAAATAATGTTTTAAACACAACAACAACCAACTTTAATTTGCACTGGATTCTAAATAAAAACGCAATGTTTTTCAATGTTTATAGCAGATTAAGATATGTCTCCTGTGAATCAGTCATACACAGTCCATAGATTATCTGCTATGACAACAAGTCTGAGCCTTTCAATCTACATGTTTAAACAAACTGTTGGATTTGTTGCTGCCTTTGCAAAGGCAGGTGGAAAGAATTTCCAGCTAGGTACTCACCAGGATGGGATCAAAGTTGTCATGATATGCTTTATGACACTATTTTAAATTAAATTATTAAAGAAAAGTGAAGCTGAATTATTTCACTTTTCTAAATTATGTGCTCTCCATACACAGATACCTAATATTGAAAATAAAACCAATAAATAAATTGCTTAAAAGCGTAGCATGTTTGTTTTTTGTGAGCAGGATTATGTGTAATACTTTTGGCATGCTGTTTGTGGTGTTGTTGATTCTTTCCTTTGCCTTTCGGTTAAAAAAAAAAAGAGTTAATGGTTCAAAAAAAACTAATTTCTTCTCTCCACATGACTGTTGGAAAGATTCTAATCAAGCCTAAATCAACAACTATAATAAATGCCTGACTTAAAAAAAACAGGTTGCTTTAGCCGTTAAGTACACATTTGGAAGTTTTAAAAAAAATGTGCTTTAAAGGTATGCATGAGAAAAAAAATATTCTACCAAATTTTCAACCATGACTTCTGCTTCATAGTGACAGACATGCTCTAAGATAAAGTTATGACAACAACATACAAAATAATAACATGATTGAACAATGGAAGCAGAATCATTATGAAGAATGCCCACTGGGGGCTGTACAGAAAGACTTCTTCCAAAATATCTTCAAAACATTGTACCCCAGTTCCTAACAGAATCCACAGCATATGTTGGTATCAAGAGACACCTGGATGGATGGATGGCCAGCTGGCTAAGAACTAGAACTCTCTTCACATATTACCCTTCGTCAACCCAAGCCTCTGAAGTTTTCTCAGGATTCTATCTGACTGTAAGCCTTATTTCTGGTGCACAGATTGAAAATCAAGATCACCATGTATGAAAAAATGCATGTGAAAAGAAAACTGTACCTATTAAAAATAACAAAAGAACTACTCAAAAGTAAGATGTTTTCATTACGTATTTTAATAGCCATCATTTTAATACTAAGAACACTGCATTACTTTTTAAGTAAATTCATACTAAAACCATCACATCCTACATGTCACTTTTAGAAAATACTATGGAACTACTTCCTCAAGTTCCTTCTCTAAATAAATAAAATTGGCACATTTTCTCTCTATTGAAGGAGGGTTTCATTTCCCTTTTTCGCACTTAAATAAAAACACAAGTTGATTAATTTCTAACATAAAATGATTCCCTTCTCTTCTCAGAGGAAATTTCTATAAATGGAAACCTACGAACAATATCATTTGATATTTATTTATCTAATTTTAAGCAATTAGAATTAAAATTGTTAATAAACGGAAAAAATGTGACCTCAAACATTTGTATATAAAACTGAGTTTTAAGAACAAAATAATTTAATGCAATTAGACTCCCTAACTGCTATATACAATGTTGTTTGTTCATTCCAAACACACGCTGGAGTTCAGACAAACATGTAACATTGTTTTGTTTGATTGTAGTACTTTATAAATGGTTTTATTTTACCATTTGCCAAACCCCTTTTGTTGAGTTATTCAAACTAACTTCTGCCAAGAACACTAGGAATTTGGTGATAGTGCTTCTTTTAGGAGAAAACAACCCCTTTCCTCAGAAAACTGAAAATGTTTATCTTGGCACTAAAACCTTGTATTGAGCCTTCTGGAAAGTATTTTAAATTGTTGTTTTTAACCTAGACTTTGTGACTGAAACAGGAAAAGGTTTCATAGCTCTACACCAAAATACATATTTATAGGGCTGATTTTCTTTCTACACCAAAAATACTACGTTGATGGCAGCAGTTTTCAAAGTACGATTTCTGAGGACGAACCTAAAACTTGGACATTATCACTATACTCAACATACAATTTGTTTTTTAAACCTCAAAAACTGACGACTAAGAAATGCTAACTGTTGATCAAATACACTGTCTTTAAGTGTCATACTGGAAGGATTGTTGCATTTAACTATCTGCTTTTAGGAATTTTCACAAAAAGAAAATTTACTAGATACTTTATTTTCCTCCTGTGTATGTCAACAGAAGATAGGTTTCTAAGTTTTTCTCTTTTTTATATTTTCCTCACTAGGTATGCTTTACCCTCAGACTAGATGGACGTAAAGATTAACGACATGAACTTTTACAATATTGTCTTATAATAATGTATCTAAATACAATACGCAATTTTTGAAAACTGATGGAACAATATAGTCATTGTCCCTAACTCTTCTACCTCACCCTTAAATTGTTAAAATATAAGAAAGACACCACACGGTAGCTCAAACAATTTCACAAAGACCCCCAGAGAGCTGTGATGATTTTTCAGTCACTAATAACTGGCAAAAAATATTATGCACCCATTACCAATACTTTGCAAATTAAGATCTCTCTACCTTGAAATTTGATCCATTTTTCCCTTCTAATGGCCTGGCTGTCCTTTTACAAGAATAACAGCAGAATAAAGCAACAGCTTTAAATGTGCATGTAAAATTTCTGATAAAGTCATAAGTTAAAATCATACCATTGTGCTTATCAAATATTTATTAGGATGTTCTGGCAGGAAATTACTTGTTTTAAAATTTCAGTATGGTTGAATTGTCTGATTTAGGTAAAAAGAAAAAATAAGTATATCCACCAATTATATCTTATTAAAATCTACAACTGCTTTTGTCAATCAAGTACAAATTTTAATTTAAAAGTTTGGTCCTTCCTGCTGTGATTGAATTCTGCCTATATCCAGAAAAAATCAAGAAAAAGTCTATTCAGATACCAGATACCTAAAATCAGGTCCACAAAAGAACAAAAATTCACTTATCAGTATTTGAGACTATTAATTTTTATATTCAGCTTTCCAAGATGAACCTGAAAGTAGAATAATATGAAAAAAAAAATCTTCTTTCCCTCTCTCTATTCTACTAAGATGCAGTGATTTATCTCTAACCACTCTAGGGAAAAAACACAAAAAGAAAAACAAAACCTCATGCCACTTGTGAGAAATAATTATTTAGGGAACAACTTTAGTTACATGGCTGATTTTAAAAAACCACAAAGGAACACTATTTTTTCTATTAAAATAAATAGGTATAAAGGACATACCTGAAAAAGAACATGTACATGGCAGCTGTGATGCAGAACAAAAGAACCTACAACAAGGAGAAAATATATTACTTGCAAAAGAACACTGACATCATTTGTGTCTTTCTTTTTAAATTTTAATCCCAGTATAGTTCCCATACAGTGTGATATTAGGTTCAGGTGTACAATACAGTGATTCAGCAATTCTATACAACACCCGGTGCTCATCACAGCAAATGCCCTCCTTAATCCCCTTCACCTATTTCACCCATCCCCCCACCCACCTCCCCTCTGGTAACCCTCAGCTTGTTCTCTATAGTTAAGAGTCTGTTTCTTGGTTTGTCTCTCCTCTCTCTTTTTTTTTCCTTTATTTGTTTTGTTTCTGAAATCCAACATGTGACTGAAATTATATGGTATTTGTCTTTCTCTGACTTATTTTGCTCAGCATTATACTCTCTAGCTCCATCCACGTCATTGCATCATTTGTGTCTTATAAAAGCAAAATACCCACTGTTAAATCTTGTGCCTGAAACAATTTAAAGACGTGCAAAACTAGTCACACATATGTCACATTCTCTACCTTTCAAATAAGCCATATTAAGGCAATGAGTGTGTATACACACATGTATAAATAAAATTACATACATTATACATTATATATATACAATATGTATATATATTACCATATGTATATATGTATATAGACTGGGTAGAAGGGTAACATGGTTCAAAAAGGAACAACCAATTTTTTAAACAATCTCTAAAAATGCCTAAAAAAACAAGTAACTTAAGAACAAAGAAAATGGCTTTTATATAATGAAGTCAGCAAATAAATCATAAGCATATTAACTGTTATACCAAGATGACCAGATTTTTTTAAAACATAAAATACAGTTCATTTATCAACCAATTCTAACCAATAAGAAAAACTCCTAAAAAATATAATCGCCTTTTGTGGGATATGGACTAACTATTTAAAAAATTCCTCTAAAAACAGGCATCTGAACACAGTCAACCTAACTTTAAAAGCTCCCCTCAAATATATCACACTAAACACAACAAAATAAGGTGTATGTGGAGGGGCACCTGAGTGGCTCAGTCAGTTAAGCATCTGACTTGATTTTGGCTCAGTCTTGATCTCAGGGTTGTAAGATCAAGCCCTACATCCAGCTCCACACTGGGTATGGAGCCCACTTAAGATTCTCTCTCTTTTCCTCTCCCTCTGCCCTTTTCCCCCTACTCTCTCTCTCTTAAAGAAAAAAGAAAAAATAGAAAAAGAAAAAAAAAGTGTATATAGAAAGAATCCAGAATCCAAGTCCTGACCAAAAGCTTAGTTGTGCCAGCAAAGTGGATCTCCATAAGTAGTTCTAAACTGCTGAAAAACAAGTTGTAAAATGTGTTCCTATGTTAACAACAGTGTAAACTAAACATGACTGTCAATGGCTTCACATCATAGACAAACGACAAATGAACAATCTTTAACTGTAAAAGGCTGACCACAAAGTACACCAAAACGAATAGAGCGCAAAATAGTGTTTTGCTACTTCCAACACAAATAATTCTAGTCACCTTAAGGAAAGTCTAATAGTTTTGCTATTACAAATTAAGCTTGATGGGTTTGCCGCCTTGGCTTAAGATAAGCACTATAAACATGGCTTAGAAATCTATAAACCTACAAACCAAAAGAAAATAAGTATCAATTACTGCAAAACAAATATTTTTATTATTTATTATACAGAAAATATATAAAATCTTTTTCCATATGTAAAGTATATAAAATCTCTCTAATAAACACACACACATAATCTTCTGTCCTCCTTGCTCCTTCCTTTCGTCTCTCCTTTCAATTACCTTTAAAAATACCCTATCAATGATGTGTAAGGTTCATATCACTGTTTTTGACAACATAACTTAAAGCATATCGAATATATTTCAATTATTGATTAACCAATTAAAATTAAAGTTCAAGTGAGATTGTTCACTGGTTCTAATTTGCCAGCCAATGACCCAGATATGAACCTCAATTTGTATTTCCCTATTATTCTATATCCTTTGGGCAAAGCCATCCTTCCTAGATGTTCACTGTCTTATTCCTTCCCAGACTAGTCATTTTCCCCTTTGCAGACCTACTCACAAACCTCTCTAGAAGTGTCCCACAAATCTTTCCCACACCCTCTAACTTCTCTTGAGGAAAATTTCCTTAGTCTNNNTCTTTCCCTCGAAATGTTGCTATGCTCTATCCTAATATGCTAAACCTATAGGTACTCATGTAAAACTAACATTTATCTCTGCAAATAATACATCTGAAACTGGGAAGAAGTACAATGTTTAAGATCTCAATCTTTGGAGTATGGCAGATCTGGGTTTGAATCTAGTTGTATGTGACTTTCAAAGCTTTATTTAATTTCCCAAAGCCTTAGATCCCTCGTCTGTAATGTGAGAATTTCATCTCACTTGGAACTGCTGGGAAGATTCAATGAGATGATGATTGTTAGGCATTCAGCAAACTGTTTTAATTTTGCTTTGTTATTTATAGAAGTGATCTAGATACAAAAAACGTAACCTAGACAAGTCTGAAAGTATCTATTAAATAGGCAGACTTCAAAATCTCTCAAATCACCAATATTTGGAGTTCACTTTGTTTTATACAGTAGAGATTCAAGAGACAAAAATCTGTACAAGTGGGGAGGGGAGAGAATCCAAAGGATATTAATGTACCATTGATCAATGCATTTAACAGTTATTTACTGAACGCCTATTATGTGCCAGGCACTGTTCTACAACTTACAGCAGTACAGAAAACAGATAAAGTCCTTAACCTAATAAAAGTTACCTTTTAGTTAGGTAAAAGAAGATATGAAAGAAAAAGATAGTGATAGCAGTTTTGGAGAAAAACAAAGCAGGATAAGGAAATAAGTGCAGGAGAACAGGGGTTATTGTTTTATACAAAGTGGTCAAGGATGCAGAGACTTGGTACAGACACTGAGGAAATGAGAGATAAGTGAGGGGACTATATCAATAGAACCATTGGAAACGTTCTGATTTTTATTATGAAAGGCATTCAGTATTATGTTAATTAAAGATGCTAAAGAGGGGTGCCTGGGTGGCTCAGATGGTTGAGTGTCTGCCTTCGGCTCAGGTCATGATCTTCAGGATCCTGGGATCGAGCCCCACATCAGGTTCCCT
Source organism: Ursus maritimus (assembly GCF_017311325.1). Lineage (NCBI taxonomy): Eukaryota > Metazoa > Chordata > Mammalia > Carnivora > Ursidae > Ursus > Ursus maritimus. The sequence goes on along the minus strand of NW_024424008.1, from coordinate 16,045,411 downwards.
GCTCAGCGGGAAGCCTGCTTCTCCCTCTCCCTCTACTGTTCCCCCCGTTCTCCCTGCTTGTGCTCTCTCGCTCGCTCTGTCAAATAAACAAATAAAATCTTTAAAAAAATAAAGATTCTAAAGAAAGGACTGAAATTTGAGTAACATAGTGTTTCAAATTTTTAAAATTAATTGTGCTAATTTATTAAACATCCTTTCAAAAAGAATGGTTTTTCAAATTAATGTAAATCTGTAGTTAAATAAAGAATATTTTCTCTATGTTTCAAATTACAGAATTTTAAAGCTAAAAAGAACTTAGATGGACCTCTATTTTTTCTTATCAGGAAACTAATCTGCTGAGAAGGTAGGTGATACATCCATGCTTACCCCACTAGTTGGATCTTGCATTTCCTTCACTAAACAAATATTGGTCAAATGAGCTCCTCTATAGTTGCTCTATACAGAGAATACTTAAATACGATTTTGATCCTCAAGGAGCTTACAGATACTGCTCCACAGCCCAGTTCTGTAGCTTCTACTCACATGTGGCTAAATTTTTAATAGGTTTATTGATGTAAAATTAACATATTTAAAATATATAATTTTGTAGGTCTTTACATAGGTATATACCTATAAAACCATCATCATCATCAAGATAACAAACACATCCATCACACCCAAAAAATTCTTAATAGCATTCCCTTATTTTCATCTTCATATCTGTAGAATCTGTAGTGATGTCACCTCTCTCATTCCCAAAATTAGTAGTTTGTATCTTATTTTCTAAATCAGTCTTAGTATAGATATATTAACTGAATTGATTTTAGCAAAGAACAAACTTCTGGTTTCATTAATTTTCTCTTATCATTTTTCTGTTTTCTATTTCATTGATTTCAATTTGCTCTTAATATTAGTTCCTTTTTCAGTTTGTTTTGCATTTCATTTGCTTTTGTTTTCCTATTTTCTTAAAGACAGAAATTTAGGCCATTGATCTATATTTTTTTCTTTTTTAATATAGGTATATAATGCTATTAATACCTTCCTAAGATCTGCTGTACCTATATCCTGATAATTTTGATAAGTTGGTTATTCATTTTTATTCATTCAAAATACTTTCTAGTTTTGTTTTGCTTATTCTGTGATCCATGACTTAGTTAGAAATATGTTACTTAGTTTCCAAATATTTGGGGATTTTAAGCAATCTTTCTGTTACTGACTTCTTATTTGATTCCACTATGGTCAAAAAATACTTTATATGACTTGATTATTTCTAAATTTATCAGGACTTATTTTATGTCCCAGAACATATCAGAATATGTTCCATACATTTGGTGAATACCCATATGTATTTTTTTTTAAGTAATCTGTACACTCAACATGGGGCTCAAACTCACAATGCTGAGATCAAGAGTTGCATGCTCCTCAGACTGAGCCAGCCAGGAACCCCCACCCCAATGTGCATTTTAAAAGAATGTGCATTCTACTGTTGCTGGGAGAGGTATCTGTAAGTATCAATTAGGTCAAGTTGGTTGACAGGGTTGTTCAAATCTTCTGTATCCCTAATTATTTATCTACTTATTCAATCAATTATTGAGAGAAGTTATCAAAATATCCTGCTATAACTGTGGAATTGTCTCCACAATCTCTCCTTGCAGTTCTATCAGTTTTTCCTTAGGTATTTTGAAGCTCCAATTTTAGGAACATAAACATTTCGAATTATGTCCACTTTATCATGATGAAATTACCTTCATTACCTCTGGTAATATCCTTTGCTCTGAAATCTATTTTGTCTCATAATAACTCCAGATCTCTTTTGATTCTATTAGTTACCCATTCTTTTACTTTTAACTGATTGGGTCTTTACATTAGAAGTTCATTGTGTATAGGTATCTGTTGTTTCTTGTTTTTTATTCTATCTGAAAATCTCCATCTCTTCATTGGCATTGAGTGCTCATATTTAGCATGACTACTGGTAAGTTCAAAATTAAATCTATCATCTTGGTACTTATTTTTCTATTGTTTCTCATTTGTGTCCTTTTTCTGCCTTTTCTAGGTTAACTGTTTTTTATGATTTCATTTTCTCTCTTTTGTTGGTTTATTTTAGTGTTTGTTTTAGGGTTTATAGTACAGATCTTTAAATTGATGCAGTCTCCATTCAAGGGATTTTATACCACTTTATATACATTATACTTACAATAGGATACTTCCATTCCTCCTCTTCTGCCCTTTGTGCTACCGTTGTCAGCTATCGCACTATAACCTATATTATAAAATGACTACATTTTAACATTTTTTCTTTAAAAAGGTAGATCTAAAATAATTTCCTTTGTTTTGAAAGATTTTTGCAGGGTGTACATTTCTAGGTTGGTGGATCATTTTATTTCAGTAGTTAACATCAACAAATGTCACTCCAATATCTTCTTACAATTTGATTATGATGTGCCTTGGAGTAGTCTTCTTCACGTTTCTTCTACTACAGCTTTATTAAATTTCTTGGAATTATGGGTCTACAATTTTCAACAAATCTGAAAATTTTTTCAGCCATAATGACATCATTTTTTTTCTTTCCCCCTTTTCTTTTTTAGGAACTCAAATTAATGTACAGTAGGTCACCTGAAGTTGTTCCACAACTAATGTTCTCTTTACTTTGTTTAAAAAAAAATTCTCTTTACTTTCTGTGTTTTATTTTCGGTTGTTTCTATTGCTGTATCTTCAAGTTCCTAATATTTTCTTCTGCAATGTGTGTTATTAATGCCATTCAGTAAATTTTCCATCTTACACATTGTAATTATCATCTCTCAAAGTTTGATTTAGATTTTCTCCCCTATTTTCCATGTCTCTAACTTTTTGAAACTATGGAATTCAGTTATAATAACTCTTTTTAATGTTCTTGCCTACTAAAACTCAAACAGCTTTGTCAGTTTGGGTTTGGTATTGACATATTTATTGTCTCATTACAGGTCAAATTTTCTTGTTTCTTATTGCATGCCTAGTAATTTTGATTGGATATCAGACATTCTGAATTTTACCTTGGTGAGTGACGGATATTTTTGTATTCTCATAAATCTTCTTCAGCTTTGTGCTGGGACACAGTTATCTGGAAACAGTTTGATCATTTAAGGACTTGCTTTTAAGACATTTTAGGAGGGAGTAGAGTAGTGCTCAATTTAATGCCAATTACTCCCCATTATTGAGATAGGACCCTTATGTGTACTTTACCCAATGCCACACGAACCTTAAGATTTTCCAGTCTGGCTAGTAGAAATAAGGCACTATTCTCGCCAAAAGCCAAGCACTCAAGTAAGGACCTCAAATCCTTTCAGGTTGAATTCTTTCCTCAGTCTGGGGCATTTCCCTCAGGTACACGCCCTAATTAGTAAGCAGCTAAGCACTTTACTCTCTAGTCTTCTGTTTATGAACTCGATCCAGCATTGTGTCCTCCATTCTGTTTCTTCAACGCAGAAAGTCCTTGACTGTACGAATGCCTCCTCTTTGATCCAAGACTGGAAACTCCCACAAGCAGTAAGCTAGCGTACTCCTATGGTTCATTTCATTTGTTTCCCCGCCCTCAGAGACCTCTCTGCCCTTCGGTGCCTAATGTCAGGACCCTGAAACCATTGTTCCGTGTGTTGCACAGGTTTTGGTTGTTACAGCTGTAGGAATATGGATTACCTGGATCAACCAGTAACTTACTACGTCAACGATAGAAGCAGAGTGTAAATTTAAATTATTTACAATTAAATAACATTAAAACTCAGTTCCTCACTCAAACGAGTCATATTTCACATAATCAGGAGCCACATGTAGTTGTGGATACTATGACAGAAGAGATACAGAATACCTCCATAATTGTAAAACATTCTATTAGAACTGTCTGGCTAGTGAATGGTATTTCCACTGTCCACTGTGGTAATGTTATATAGCACTTAAAATATTCTAACTGGCTGTAAAGGAGACATCTGCATACATCTGTTTTTATACTTCACACTTTAATGGGGAAATTGACAAAATTTATAATCATGCCACTTAATTTACTCATTTGTAGAAACAATACGATACCACCTATTACATATATTGTAAAGATTAAAAGAGATAACATAACATACATAAAGCCTAAAAGAGTTACTAGTACATCAAAGATGCTCAATAAATAGTAACTATTCACAAAAAGTAATTTCTCTGTAATTCTCTTCCATTTCACAACCACTGCACAACATACCTAAAAAAGGATAAGGAATTTTGCAATTGCTTTTTTTTACTTTAATTTTAACATTTTTTAACTCAAAAAGTAATGCAGGGCACACAACATGGATGAACCTCAAAAACATTATTTAACGGAAAGAAGCTAAGTATAAATGACCACATGTTGTATGATACCATTTATATGAATTCCAGAATAGACAAATCTATTTACAGAAAGTAGAGTAATGGATGTCTAGAGCTAGGGAAGTGGGGTGTGATAGCAACTGTTTGCTAATGGTACAAAGTTTCTTTTGGGGGTGATGAAAAGCTTCTAAAATTAGATTGCATGGATAGATGCAGAACTCTGGAAGTACATTAAAACTCACATAATTAACACTTTCAACTGGCAAATTTTACAGCATGTAAATTACATGTCGAAAATTATTCAAACATTTTTACAAAGTAATGCATATACACAATAAAAACAAAACTGCAAACTGAATAATAAAAATACAGTGAAAAGAAAGTTCCCTCCTATTCCAGATCTCTAGTATCCTGTCTGTCTATGGCCATACCACGCTGAATGGGCCCAATCTCATCTGGTATCCTGTCTGTGCATACATTTGTATCTATATAGATACAATCTACAATATTGTATAGATACAATATACAAGAAAGGCATTGTTTTATACTTTCCTTTCTAATTTTACACACACACACACACACCCATATGGAAATGCTGACATTTTTTAAAACAGTCTATGAACAAATATTTAGAGTGGATGGAGCCAGAAAACACTGAATACCAAAGTATATTTTGCAAACATGTCCACTTATATCTCTTGAGGTAAATTCTTAGACCTGAATTCACTGTATTTAGGGCTAGGTGCATTTTTTATTTTGATTCATTTCCATCATCCATATATGAAAGCACTTATTTCCTTACGCTACCTATTTTCCCATACCCAGTTTGTGTTTTATCAAACTATTTATCCTTGCCAATCTGAATGAATGAAAGAAGCGATAGCTCATGTTATAGTTGCATTTTTCTTATAAGTGAAATTGTTTCACTTATAAATTTATAAACAGTTTTGTTTGGTTTTTGGTCAGTTGGTTTAACTCCTTTTCATATCCTTCACCTATTTTTAGATTGTTGATCTGTTAGAAACCATTTGTATTTTTTGAAACTGCATATACTTATATGAAAACATTGAACTGATTTCATCACTATTTCTATTTGCACCAAGAGTATGAATGGTTAAATAAAGGTAATCATGGAAAGGAAATCTCATAATGTCCAATGCCAAAAGAACATTTTAAGCCAAAAGTAGACACAAAGTATAACAAATAATGTGAAAGTAAAGTTCATTCAGCTGAAAAACAGTTTCTTCTGGAATGCCTTTTTAAGAAGTGATAGATTTACAATACACCGTTTCCTGCTATCGAGCTCTACAAAACTTTCAGAAAAAAGAAACTGTACTATTACTCTCTTCACTATGTCATGTGGAATTATATGAAAACTATCCTTCTCAAGGCTCTAACAAAGAAATAGTCTCACAATATATGAATACTTTAAAATCCTAAAAATAACCAGAAATATTGAAAATGTGAATATGACCCAACACGAACATGTCCTGGAAAAGAAAGCTGTTTTTACCATTTAAGCCTCAAAATGGTTAAAACACATATCCTGAAGTCATTTTAGAGCCTACTAGAGACCTAAACAGATGGTGCATTAACTACTTCCTACCACAGAGCTCTCCTGCTTTTCTTTAACATACTCGATTAAATGTTCTTTGTCCCTGATACTCCTTCTTGAGTGTGTCCAAAGACAATGATGCCCTTTGCTGTCTGGCCTTCATTACTCATCAAGCCCATTTCCCCCATATTCATCATGCCCTCTTCTTCCATGACACAAAGAAATACTGAAATCTCATTTCTACTTCTGTAAAAGAAGCAACAAACTTCCTCTTGCCCATGTGTACTTTATTCGTACTTTAACCACGTATCCACCCACCCATTCACAAAAATTTATCTGGTGCCTATGTGTTTCTAACACTTTGTGACTTAGTAAGTCAAAAAGAGAGAGCTATGTAGAGGTAAGCTCTAGACAATCAGGAGCCTGCATTATCCTCGGGTGAAAAAGAACAGATAAAGAAGGACAAATTGTCGCCTTCATTTATATATTTATTCAGTACTTGCTATTTTGCCAGTATATTAGGGAAACAAAACTACATAATACTTGATACCTGTTGCCCTTATGAGGTCAGTCTAGTGGAAATGCAGGCACATTAACCAATCATTCCAATACAATATGCTAGGACAGAATATTTACACTTCACCCTTCAAGAGGTAATCACCAAAACATCTGATTATGCTATTATTGTAATTATTCAACATATTTAGGCAATGCTTTTTGGCCATCTATATACCTTTTTTTATGTCTCCACCAGAACTTACTTAGAACACAAAGTCCCAAAGGACAGTCTCTATTTCACCAAATTCCATACATGGATAGACTTTTGATATATAAGGTTTTTGATAATGATGTTAGTTTCTGTTTACACAATCCATCTTTCAAAAAACTAAATAGTACCCCATTCATACACTTTTTAAAAGGCTGAACTTTAGACTCTCAGCATTTTTTTTTTTTTCATTTTTCTGCAAACACAGATCATTACATGGCCTCTTGGGAGAAACCACTCTTATTGGATGAATGCTATCATAATTTGCAGTGTATATATTTTGACTCTGAACACACAACATATCATTATCATAATATCGATTGGCTTTAGACAATGCATAGTTTTAAACAGTGCTATTCTCAAGTTAAATAGCCATGTATTGCTTTATAATTTTAAAAAATCCTTATGTAATTAAAATCTCACTTAACATACAGTCCATCTTTGTAATCTGCCCCTTTGTTTCAGATTGGCAGTTTTACTTAGTGATTTTTTTAAAAATTTCCCTTCCTTGATAAAACAAATACAGGAACAGTACAAAACACCTTACAGAGAATTTTAGAGTCACAAATGCCAGGCTAGAGGTAAGAAAGAAGTCTTGGATCTCCAGATTAAGACTATAAACTTGATCAAATCACTTCCATTTTTTAAACCTTAACTTTTCATCTTTAAAAGAAGTTAATCTCTACGATTCTTCAGAACTCCAAAATCCTGATTCCCTTCATCGATTTTTTTCACCATACAAGAAAATTAGTTCAAAGCAAACACTCGCTAATATACTAAGAGACAAATCTCAGAATATATGTATAAATTTAAAGTACTTGTACTGACTGAGCTGAGTGTAAGAAATTACACTAAATGGACCAAAATTTGGGCCTAGTCTCTTCCTTGCACTGCCGACTATTCTTGAATTATACCTTCAAGGTCAGCAATCAGTCTGGCATACATTAACCTTGAAATTTTTCAGTTGTGAATGAATTATGTTAGATAGTGGCTGGGAAGTATAGCTTATATGATATCCTGTCCTTTTATGGTTAAGTGAGTAAATTGTACTTTGTTTTCCATAAAAATGAAACAATGTAAAGCATAAAACTATGAAAAATTTCAGTACACAGTAACTAATACAACCTGCAAGTTAATTCCTTATAACAACAAAATGCTAATTCTGCTAGCAGATTTTTAAAAAATAAATTGCTTTAAACAACTCACTATTTAAAAGACTACAGATAAAGGTTTATACATAGAAACATTCAGTGCTTATTTAAAAATTTTAAAAAATGTAATGGTCAGGTAAAAGCCAAGATGTGAATTCAATCACTGAACAAAATAGTCGTTGAAAGCATACTCTTTAAACTGGGCTATAAACACCAATTAGACATTATCGACACCCACCCACAACACTTTATTCACATCTCAATTATGATCAGGTAAAGGAAATGCAGTTTATTGGACATAAGGTTTGGCCACTGACTTATAATTAAAAGTTATCAAAATATTCAGCTGCTTCTTTTTTTCCCCATTTCTCTATTGTATGGTCAATTCACTGGTCATTAAAAGTCATTAAAAATGCAATTCAAAACAAACAGGAAACAAGTGTGAAAAGGAAGCCAAAAGAAACCCTGGATGAGTTTAAAGATGCAAAGTTAGTACAGGTAACTCAAGACAAGGACCAGAGAACAAGGAGAAAGAGGAAAGGAGAGGAATAAAACAGATCATAAACTGCTATTGATTAACAGTGCCAGGTACTATAAAAGGTATCTTTAAAATATTATCTTTAATCCTAACAATAGCTCTTCAAGGTAGGTTTTTATCACTCCCATTTTAAAGATGAGGCAAGTGGGCTCAGGATATAAATTACTCACCTAAAATCACAGAATATTTAGTGGCTGAACTAAGACTCAAAGCAAAGACTATTCTGATTTCAAATTCAAGACTGAATTATATTCCTCTGCCTCTAGAAAATATTTTATTCTTATTAATACTGATTGAGTAGTTACAGTGTTTCCACGGGAGGAATAATCCCCATAATGTTTCCAATGTATTATTATTTTAACTAGTGTCTGTCATTCTTTTAAAAAGGGAGAGGAAATTTTTCAGAGTTCAATATAATAGTAATTAAAATAAAAGTGCAACAACAACATCAGTTGTTGATGTTTACTGACCTTGCTACATGTCACATGCTGTATTAGGTGCCTGACATTTATCACCTTACATAATCCTCAAAATTGCCCTGCCAACGTAGAGATTATTATCTCTATGTCAGGGAAGATGTTTAGAGACATAGATAGTTACGGGATTGAGGCAGGTTTAGAAACCAGGTGTGATTCCAAAACCCGAGATATCACGGATTTCTCGCAAAGATTCCTTTAAAAAAAAAAAAACCCATTCATTAAAGCCTTACAGTTTTTATAAATTTCGTTCGACTTAATTATAAAACATCTCTTATTTTCATGCACAACAAATAAAATAGTAAGTTAAGATATAGTCTCAGTGTGAAAGAACTCACTATTGACATAATGAAACAGATTTAAGAAAAGCAAAGATAGACAAGAAAATTCCATAAGCCTCAAAATCTGTATGAAATATTTATTCTAGTAAAGAAAAACATATCTAAAAAAATATTTTTTCAAATTCCAAAATAAGTAATTTAAATATTACAATTAAAAGAAAAGAACCTAGAAACCTTCCTTGTTTATATATTGAGTGAGATGAGAAAAAAGTGACATGAGCCAGTTTTCCACTATGTTTACATAACTATGTAAGGGACCATTCTTTATCCTAATGCTGCCAAACATGTTACTTTCTCAATTCAGAAAAAAACAAAACGACACAAAAAAGCTCACATGTCATTCAGCACATGGAGGAGAAAGGTTTTATATGGACTCAGAGCAAAGTTGAAGCTGAAAAAATATTGTGTTTTCAGCAGGGCAAAGTAGACAGGTCACCTAGGTGAAACCTCATTATTATAAGTAGACAATTTGTAGTAGGTTAGTTATTTTCATCCAAATGGTAATATTCCCATTAACCTCAAACAAGAAACAGGCTTAGGGTGATATTGTGTTTTTCCCTCAGAGACATTACAAAAATGAATAAATAAGAGCACCCAGATTACTTTAGAGAGGTCATAGCAAGGCCACATACAAATAGCACACAGCAATATGGCAATTCAGATTTTTATCATTTGATAAAGGTAAGAAAGACCATTAGAGTGAGGGTTATTATAATACTAACTAAGGTGGCCAGTAAGACAGCCCTCACTACCTCATCAAACAACAATGTGCTATGGACCAAAAGCCAACAGCTGCCCTCCAGCTGGGTTCCAAATATTTTAGGTGTCCACTGAGAACCAAATCAATCCCAATGCATAATCCCCCCCCCAAAAAAAAACAGCCTTCAACAATAAGTAAAAGGATATGTAATCTCTTTACTGTTGTTTTAAACACAGCATAAGGGTAATTTTACTCATGCATTGGTATGATAAAATGTCACTTAGTTCTCGCAAATAGTATACCCCATGCCCATTCTTTGGGTATATGCTCATTCCAGAATTCATCTGAGAAAATCCTTCCTTGATTAGGCATGGCATTGCTCATATCTGTCCTGGTTCTCACTATTTCTATTCAGCTGCTGATTCTTCTCTGCATACTAGCATTTCTCCAGCAGGAAAGGTCCAGAACTAATTGGCTGTTTTCAGACACCTTCATTTTTCTGTGTTGTGTCAGCACGACAGATTCAGTACCCAGTTTATCACTAAGAGAAACAATAATATGGGAATGTATGCCTTTTTCAAAATATTTACAAAACCATCTTAACAGTTTTAACAGAAAAGAGAATAAAAGAATTTTTTTAAAAATCACTACCGATACCTTTTAAAATCCAAAGTCAACTTTGTTCAGTACTTACGGGCCTAGGGCAATGAGAAGAAACTTAAATGCTTATCTGGTCGTGTTCCAACAGTTAAAATGAATTAAGAATAAACACAGATAAAAATCTAGTACAAAATGAAGTTTACATCCAGTATTAGCTACTGGTTATGGATTGCAAAATGATAAAAGAGAGATTTATAGAGCGGGCCATCACGTCTATATAGCACGGAAATCTCTATTTTGCCTTGTATTCCAGTTGCATGTGGTCAAGGCCTTAAATGAAATTTGTGTATAGGCAGTTTCAAGGATGAATCAGGACCATATATCCTAAAATGCAGGCAGGAAGTGTATAGTGTGTGTCTGTCTACCAGTCAAAACCACCATTTTAGGCACTAATATAGGGAATGTTTGTTCAGACTCTTCTCCCTTAAAAGTACATTACTCTTACAGTGCTGATGTCAGTATTGTGTATATCTGTAGACATGTATGTGTACGTGTGTGTGGAAAGACAGATAAAGGCAGATGGGTACATAGGTTGGTTTATACCTACAACTCCTCTTCAGAATCCTCTTACCAAAGGAGAGTATTCCCTAAACTTTCCAAATAAACTCAAAATAATATACCTGCAAATCTGAGTATAGTCTAAACTCAGAGAAACCTCCACCTTGTTTTTTTCTCTCCATCTTACTTGCTTTTCCATAACTCCTACAGCTGAGAGGAATAGGAGTCTTCAGGATGAAGACTGTGATCCTCACATAGTATTTAGTCCCTCAGTTATGTTCACAACCTGATAATCATCTACTCCTATGGAAACTGTCATGTAAGGAAAAATAAGTTTTGTTTTTTCTTCCCAATTTTTTTTCCCCAAAAGATGTCATTAACAGGCATTGGAAGAGTTGAACAAAGGTCTTTTTTAAGCCTTTTCACAACAGCATTCTTAATGTTCTCACAGTCTTCTTTAGCTAGCTGCAGTTTTAGTTTACTTTTCTCTAGCATATTACATTTAATAATCCCAAAAATGTGAATTTATACTTATTCTAGGTTATATTCCAAAGTAGTACCTTGAAAATGCAGATTAATGAACATATAGACATATGGGACATAGAATTCATGGTTAAGAACAACAACAAAAACATTCACTGAAATTATAGACTTAGTTATTTCTCGCATCCGACTCAGATTTTTTGAGATAGCTATTTTTAAAGGTATCTTACAGTTTACAAAGTTAGAGCCTTTTCAAAATAAAATTCTATAAATTATAGCACATAGACATCCTTGGGATATTTCTAAAACACCATGTCTAAATACCATTCTTGTCTCCACCCACAAAGTTAGAATGAGATAAATAAGCAGTTTAACAGCAGAGCAGAACCACCCAATACTGTCATGCTGGAAAGATGATTAGGAGTGAAACAGAGTAATACCCTAAAAAGTTAAGTCCTCACAACACCCAAAGCACTTTGAAACTGATATGACTTGGGCTTCTCGGTCTTCAAAATTTAATTAGTAACAATAAACCAAACTAATTGGGAGTAGAAACAGCAAAGTTCTGAAGAGCATTTCTAAATGTAATTTTCTTAGTATATTAAATATAGGGCAAAAATGAGGTATGCATGTATGTTAGCCAAAATTTTCAAATGGAAATTCTGTCATAACAACAAATAGTCTGATTAATATTTTAATAGAAAAGGCCCCTAAGGAAAGCAGGTGGTTCCTGGTACACACAGTCTCAGTGTCTGAGTTATCCTACGTGTACATTCCTTCATCTTAAACAAGCTAGGAGCCAAAGTATAAACTGGCATTTGTGGAAGCATGATTTCATTATTATGAGAGTGAAAAAGGGTACAATGACCAGTTTTTAAGTGAAAACTAAACATTAAAATATTGGTAATTATTCTGCTTCAAAACGTTCATTGGAAATAGACTTTTATATATATTGAGAACTAGCTGGGCAACAAATAAATTCTTCAACAAAATATACTCATTATTTAGGAGTGAGACTATGAAGGACTAGGAGAAAACTTTTTCCATTATCTATAACAATAAGGGGACATTTGAATTTCATTTTGGATTGTTAAGTCACCAAACTACAAATCAAAGAATTTAATTTATATCAACTAAATATCAACACAAAACTATTGCCTGATTATCCCATTTCTGCATACATATGTAAATAAAACTGATGGTCAGCTAACCTTCAAAAGTTAAGCAATCTGTACCCAAGTGATTGTAGATCATTCTTAGTATTAATAATTTCCAATACTCAAATTGCTTTCACTGATATTTTAATCTGAGTTGCTAGCTCTAATTAGTTTTATATATATGCATGTAAATATTTCTAATGTCTTGTTTGAATTTTTATTTAAATCATTTTGAACAGATATTAGACAAGAATCCCATTGTCTTGCTTTAATAAAGTATTCACATATAATCTGCATGAATGACAACCTGTAAATTTTACAGCCCTCTGAGTAGATAACTGTCCATCTTGGAAGGATCCAGCAGAATCACCATAACTCGAGAGGGGAGAAAAAGAGATTCAGGTATTATCACCAATTAAGAGAAGGGCACTAAATTAAAATGAGTAGGTATATACATTTTTCTATTACCTAGGTAATAAGAGAACAGATGTTGAAGGAATAGGACCCAAGGGAGCTAAGTTTGATGAGATCAAAAGTCATTAGAGAGGACAGGCCCCGAAGGATGGTAAGAGGTGGACCTTACAGAGCATGCGAGCAATGGAATTGACAATGTGAAGAGCAGGACAAGGAGCCGTTGAAAACAATTGTTTCCTACTCCCCACTTCTGCCTGAGGCCAGCACGAGCTGGACTAATCACTTCAGGCTCAGACCAGTCTCAGTGAGCAAATAGACAACAGTCTAAATCACTCACTCTGCCAGATCCCCAGAACCAAATCCCAGAGTTTCTCACCCTTGGCACTGGAGACAATTCTTTGTTGTTAGGGGCTGAGAAGTGGGAGGCTGTCCTGTGCACTGTGGATGTTCAGCAGCGTCTCTGGCCTTTACCCACCAGATGACAATGGCACTCCCAACACCTGGGAGGACAACCAAAAATGTCTCCAAACATTACCAACTATCTCTGGGAGGGTGTTCAAAATTGCCCCCAGCTGAAACCACCGACCTAGAGGAACCCTTACAGATTTTTTAGGTGGACCTCTCATATAATCTTAAGCACTGATAAAACCCTGAGAACTATCTAATCTAACCAGTTCTCTGCTTCATGAGTCCCTTCCGTGATGACCATAAAAGACCATGATATAGCTTTTGCTTAAAATTTTCCTAGAATGAGAAAATTCTCAACTTTGCCAGGCAACCAGATCCATTTTTTGGACAGTTCTATTTGAAAATTCTTCCTCATCACTGCACTGAAATCTACCTTCTCTAAATTACACCTGTAATTTCTAGTTCATTAAAAAATAAAAAAAAAAAGGAACCTTCCACAAAACCTGTCCTTCAAAGATGATAACCTCATACCTTGGTCCCTCTGTAGGTCAGAACTACAAGGGACACTTAAACAATCTCAATCAATTTTTTAGGTACTCAATGGTAAAGGAGTCACCCAAGATATTCCATGGAGGAAGAGAGTAATTGGACTATCTTTCAGCTCCAGACAGGTCCAAACCTGGATCACATATGCATTTATAGCAACATTAATAAACCTTTTTTTTTCTTCTCATTTAAGCTTTTGTATCCTCAAAAATACACCTATAACTTATGGAATAACTTTTTTTTCTAATTATTTCCTTTTCATTTAAATAGCATTCAATTCTGATAAAGTTTCAAATTCTTTTAAAAAAAGATCTACTCCCTCATTGCTGGGCTAAATGATATATATTCCTTAAACATACTAAGACTCTTCATTTTGCTGTTTTACTGTATTCACTGCTTTCTTAGATGTAAGTTAGTCCTTAATTTTGTATAATTTCATTTTTTTCTATGTTATTTGGTGCTTTGAATTTGGGACTGCTAAACTTCTACAATACGTTTTTAAAGCGTCTGATAAAACTAAAGCATACAACTTTCCCATTGAGAAAATATATTTTAGAAATGGCTTAAGGCAAAAGTATTTTCATAAGACTTTAAATCATTTGTGTTTTAACTGTATAATTAACCTCACCTATCCAAAACCCAGCCGGTCAATAAATCTAAATACCTAAAACGGCAGTTTTGTTTTTCAAACAAAGAAAATTTTTGTTCAAATGGAATCAAATCTGTAAAAACCTTCATAAATACAATAAATAAATGTAGAAATGCTGTGCTTGAGGTACTGTTTTGTCTCCCGTACCATGCCATACAGTAGTTCTGGAGAGGCTCTGCAAAACTCTACATGAGAATATCTTAGGAAACACTATCTTGGCACAAAGTTTGGGGGGGAAAAAAAAAGTTCAGAGCCCAAAAGAGATGCCACAACTAGCATGTACTTGATTTACAGTAAATTACCTCATGTCCTTTCTCACAGCAAGTCTGTTTCTTAATTCACATGTCATTCTAGAAATGTGGGTTAAGTGGTCTCAAAAACATAGTAGCAAATTCATAGAACAGAAAGGTAAGAGACTGGGATGTTAGAGAAAGGCATAAAGATAATAATGATGTAACAGTTGAAAAGCAAAATAGGAAATTGGTTAAGAATGCTATATTGTTTGTAAAGTCGGCTACAACAATTTCTCCCATCCCTATGTGTATGCCCCCTTGCAATTTGACTTTGCTGCTCTGTTCATCAGAGTTAAAGAAAGGGAGAGAGACTAGTTTCCCTCCCTTCCTGGGTTAGCCCTATGATTTGCTTTCAGCAACAGAATATGGCAAAAGTGACACTGTGTGACTCCCAAACCTAGGTTCCAGTATCACCTCTTGGGACCTTGAGGTCACTGTGTAAAGAAGCCAAAGCTAACCAACCGGAGGGGAAGAGACCAGGGAGACAGAGAAGCGAATGCCTAGCTTAACATCATCTAAGACCACAAAGCACCAGAAGATCAGAGTTGTGTGAGTGATCCCAACAGAGACCAGCAGAAGACCTGCCTGGCTAAGCCCAGATGAAATTGCTAATGCACAGAATTATAAGTAAATAAAACTGCTGCTGTTTTGAAGCCACTAAGTTTGGGGGTGGTTCACTATACAGCAATAGATAATAAGTAAGCTAAGCTCAAAATTAATAGTCATCTGGAGATCATTCAGTGTAGAGTAACAAACCCTACCCAATTTGATAGGTCCTAACTGTACAAATATTATGGGATTATAAAATATTTCATATTTATATTAATAATGAACAATTTAAGTTGTTTGTTATGTTCTAGTTAAGAAAGAAATATGTGACACCTTTTAGAAACAATTTAGGATGACTTGAAATATTTTAATGAATCCAAAAATGTATAGAAAACTTGGGATTTTGCATTACTAAATACCAATGAATTGTTGATTTTACATATATGATAGAAATTATAATAATAGAATAAAATTCTTTAGCACCTATATTTCCTTATATATTCCATCAGTGTTGAATAGGAAATCAATTATGGATATATAAAACTTAGAACATACTTTTTATGACCTAATAAAGATGCATATTTTGGCAGCTAACACATCTTTATCCAATTCTTTATTCAAAAGTTTGGCTGAAAAATATCTTAGAATCATTCAATTGTTGTAGCAGCAGAAACTGTGCATAAGTGACCCATAGCTTCAGTTTTTCCTTCCTATAACATTCCATAGTGATGTAATATAAGGGAAAATGTTTTAAATACTTAAAGTAAGACCATTTAATTAAGCAAACACTATAATTACTAGTGTGTATATATATATATATATATATATATATATATATACACACCAAAAAAAGTGTTATAGAGTCTGAACTACATAAGGTAGTGTGTTTTTCTTAAAGGAAACTCTACTTCACCTGATGACCTACAGCACAGCCTACCAAGAAGTAACTTTCCAATATAGGTATTCTGTAAATAAGACTTAAGCATACCTACCACCAATCCTACTAAGTCAAAGGAAGTTTGAAAACAGGACTGTTTTTCACGGGCAAGGCACCTGGAGAAATCACCCAGGGGCCCCACCGATCCCGAGCAGGACTGCATTACATCAAGAATTCACCACAGTCTAGAACTGAGTTTCTCGACCTATTTGTGTGCTCAGAGCACTTTGGAATTAAGAAATTTAAGACTCAGTGCTCGCTTCGGCAGCACATACACTAAAATTGGAACGATAGAGAGAAGATTAGCATGGCCCCTGCGCAAGGATGACATGCAAATTTGTGAAGCGTTCCATATTTTTTATTAAGGAGGGCACGTATTGCATGGTGCACTGGGTGTTATACGCAAGTAAAAAATCATGGAACTTTAAAAAAAAATAAATTTTTTTTAAAAAGTTAAAAATTGAGCTACCCTATGATCCAGCAATTGCACTACTGGGTATTTACCCCAAAGATACAGACGTAGTGAAGAGAAGGGCCATTTGCACCTCAATGTTCATAGCAGCATTGTCCACACACAAAAAAAGAAATTTAAGACTCAGAATAACACCAAAGTCAGCCATGGTTACAACAACTACTACAATAGAGCAATGGATCACAGTTTCTATAAAAGAATTCATTTTTTGTCTCATTTTAAGGATCTAAAGCTCTGTTTTCCAACATTACATCATTATGGAATGCTATGGGAAGGAAAGACGAAGTAATAGTTCAGATATAATAGTTCAAATATACAGACTTTCTGCTGCTGAACCGAACAGCTTAGAAGGTCTTTTTAAATCACCCTTTAGAAGAGGATAATAGATGTGTTATCGGCCTAAATATGTATCTTTATTAGGTTATTAAAGAGCACATTCCACAAAAACAAAACAGAACACACACACACAAAAGAAAGAACAAAGAGGTCTGTAGAAACTTTTGGATGTGACAGATAGGTTTATGGCATTGATTGTAGCAAGGAATTCACAGCTGTATAACTATCTCCAAACTCATCAAGTTGTATACATTAAATATGTACAGCTTTTGGTATGTCAATCATACCTCAAAAAAAGTAGTCTTTCTAAAAAGAATTGTATTCTATGCTTTATGTGTCCACAATTGACCTCCTATTCAACACCGACTGAATATTCAATCTACTCACCCATTCCACAAAAATTTCCTGAATACATGCTACCATGCTGGAGATCCAGTAGAGAATAACAGATATAGGACCTACTGGTTTGGAAGCTTGAAAGTTGCCCTTCAATAGAGTCTCTGAGTATAAGTGGATACTCATCTAACTGTAGAAGCCAAGTTCTCAAATGGCCAGACCATTCTTTGGTGCTGGCTTCTCATCACACTCTAGGTATCTCACACTTTTTCACTCTGCATGATTCATTAAGGTCAGTGTTCTGCTGTATGATGTCACAAGAGAACTGTATAGTTGCAACAATAAAAGTTTGGTATTTATTAAAATTTGGCAGCACACCTTCCATGGGACACTACTAGAGAGGCACCAGTCTGACTCTCAGCAGGCAGAGAAATCTGATATCTTAGTATCCAAAGAGACCATTTTACAAATGCTTACTGACATTCATCAAGCTATCAGTGACAGCTCTAGCCAAAATGTAGTTTATAAATTTACAATGTAAAACTTAACTGCCAAAGCAACAATACATTCTAAGGCTCTTATTAATGAATACTCTTCTTGTATTCTAAATGTAAGCTCCATAAGAAGCCGGATTATAACCAGAAGATTTACTGGTGAACAAAGCATCAGAGCAAGATGAATTCAATATACAGTGATGTCAAGCTAAAAACAAAAACAAAAACAAAAACACAATTCTATTAAATCAGGAGAAATACACCAATCACACACAGGACATTTATACTCTCAGGCCATGGCATTCTCTCAACTATACTGGCACTGCTAACTTTCGATCTACAACTCCTAGTTCTCCCTTTTATGAATGACCAACACCCTCTGTAATTTACAAAGTCCTCCTTCAGAATTATTATTATATTCCATTACATTTCAGCCAAATTTTATTCTGACCTAGGAACCATTCTGATCCTTTAGAGTAATCACATATCTCTGCTTTAATCCACATTTTGTAACTCCCACATTGGGACAAGACATAGTCAAAGTTACTACCATTTACCACCAAGAAAAAAAAATGCAGAAGAGCTAAAGTGGGCAGTGTTAAAGTAATTAAACAAGAGAGTCTTTAGACTGAGGGCGCTCTACGCTTTGGCAACCTTCATACACAAGCCAAAACCTAAGCTAGAATAAATTCTGTAAATGCCTCAAGGTTAAGAAATTGAAACCTAAGAACAACCAATCACAACAATCAACAAACTAGGTTTTCCCAAATAAGGCACCCAATTAAGCTATAGCCAATCAAATAATTTCCTTGCATTGCTTCCATTTCTGTTGTAGTAAAGCCCTTCCCCGCGCCTGTCCACAGAGCACTCCCAACCACTTTCAGTTTGGTGTTGCCCGATTAAATTTTTTATTTGCTCAAATAAACTCTTCTAAATTTTACTGTCTCCGTGTATCTTTAAACAGTTCAAAACTGAACGAAGTCTACACATTCTACTAAAAAAACAATGACTTTTATACAGATTAGTTGTATTACCTGTTAATATTCACTACCAGTTATTGGGTGTTTGCTATGTATCAAGCCTTATTCTTCACAGACAGATATGTAAGATATAGAAATACACAGATATATAGTATAGACAGATATATAATATCTGATTTTGTCCTCTTAATAAATCATATGTATCACTATACCCATTTTACATGAGAAGATAATACTAAAAAAGTTAATAAACATGCCCAAGCTCTCACAGCTCTGAAGTCAAAGAGCCCTCTTTTTTTTTT
>NW_024424008.1:16014337-16026055 GCF_017311325.1 Ursus maritimus | reverse complement strand
TTTTTTTTTTCTTTTTTAAAGATTTTATTTATTTATTTGACAGAGAGAGAGAGAGAGCCAGCGACAGAGGGAACATAAGCAGGGGGAGTGGGAGAGGAAGAAGCAGGCTCCCAGCAGAGGAGCCCGATGTGGGGCTCGATCCCAGGACCCCGGGATCACGCCCTGACCTGAAGGCAGACGCTTAACGACTGAGCCACCCAGGCGCCCCCAAAGAGCCCTTTCTTTACCTATTTACTATCTGCTATACTATCTCAAGAGAATTTCAATGCTTTATACTTGGCGATCTTCACAAAGAAGGGCTCAATAGGAAAGAGTGGTTTAAAAACAGATTTCTTTAGTTTTGTCTTCCCAAACTCCATCTCCCAATCAACTAAATGAGCTTTAAAAGGAATAAAGAGAAGAGAATGCATACCAACTCAAGGGAGTGAATGGTTGAGAGTACCATTTTGTAATGGTTCTTGCAGCCTCCCCAATTCTACAGGGTCTCCTTAGGTTTCTGTCTTTTCCTCCTAATTCTCTTCGATATATTTTTTACTCTGTGGACCTCACTAAGTCCGTGACAATAGGATGCCTAAGGATGGAAGACCAGGGATAGAGAACTTAGCAATAGCAATGACAGCTTTATTTTAAATAAATCTTTAACAAAATAGGCATATATGAAAAGTACAGTTATGTGATGGTAATAAAGTTATTATTTGTAGGAAATACCAAAATCCAACTTCATTGAAAACTTAAGACTCCAAAGTTTGTTGGAGTGTATTATTCTGGAAAGTCCTGAGGTTCTAAACCCTTAGTGTGTGTGATCTTGGGCAACTGAGACAGCCTCTCTGAGCCTCAGTTTTCTATTTGGAAAAATGGGGCTAAGAATGCATACCTTTTGAGCTATTTGAGGACTTAATAAAGTAATAAATGCACGTAAGGCATTTAGCACATTACTTGGCACAGTGACGAGGGTCAATAAGTGGTGGTGATTACTGTTACTACAGCCTGGAAAATTTATGCTTTCAATTAAGTAAACAATGTTACCTAATGACAAATCATTAAACTAGAAACATGTGGTCTTTGAATCCCAGCAAGAGATCTAAGGAACACCTGGTAAGTCTCCTAAACTATTTCAGGTACAGCAAAGATCACAGGGAATCAGAGAACAAGAGCCATAAGGTAAGAGGATCACAGCAAAACTTCCAAGGGCAATACAAAAGCAGAATTATTAATTTCACCACCCCAGGTAAAACTTTAAAATATTTTAAAACATAAAACTTGGTGATGCAAGAACTTAATGTCCCAAAACAAATAGCCCAAGGCTTCAAACTAAAACACATCTGAGCTACAATTACTAAAAAGTTTCCTACCTCCCTTTCCTCATCCTTTACCCTAGGATCCTGTGCCATACGTATCATCAATAAATTTAATCAGAAAAATCCCTAAGAGTGATAGCTAGCTACTACTTTGGTAGGTATACTGTCTCCTCATGCCTTGCCTAGATCAAATGCATGTCTTCATAATTTTCAACATTACAGGGAGAAAGGAGAGAGGGAGAGAGAATTTTTATTAACCTTACCTTTAAGTGAACTATTCTGACCAACACAGGTTCTAACATACATACTAAAACCAAAAAATATATATATTAAAGAATCCAGGCACGGAGGTAATTTCAAGTTTACTCACCCATTGCAACAACATGTAAACAAGACTTTAATGAAAATGAAAATAAAATCCCCAAAATAATGGTTCCTGCTAGAATAGTTCTTAAATTATTAGTATCCTGCCAAAATACCTTTAAAGATTAAACTTGTATACACTAAACTTTTTATTCTGATTAACTACACTATATGTATGTAATAAATATTCTCAAACTAATATTAAATGTGAATACTCCTAACAGATGTTTCTGATTAGCCTCTTAGCAACACTACCACAGGTTACACTATGGATACTTTAGAAAAATTTGCCCTCACTGTGAGATTTGTTTTTATATTATTTTATTTAATAAATCTTCATCTCTGAACAATTATGAAAGTAATCTGTACCGTGAGATAGGAAGAAAAGAGCATAACATTTAAAAATCCCTGCATGAGTTAAATGTACCATCATTTGCCTTTCTGTAGTCCTGGAGTAATTTGAGATTAATTATGACAAATTTCCACAATTCTCAATTTTTATCCATTATATACAGACATGTATCACCAGCATTAGTGAATACTAAGTCACAACATTTCACACAAATGACTACATATCACTCTCAGACGCAGTTTCTGAAGTTTTGCCAACAATCTGGAACAGAGTATGGACTTTTCAAACCAGATGCATATCACTTCCTCACTTTATGAAATGTTACTACAAAGCTGTGTTTCAATGAAAGTATTACAAAGTGAATTACATTTTAAATGATTAGAACAGTAGTTCACAACCACCTGTGCAAACATAAGTGACCAGTTAGGTCTAGTGATAAAAAGGAAAATGAAGATTTATTATAATTAGTAAGAAAGTACATCCCCATGTTCATCCTATCAAGCCTTTCTGCCTTGGGGTGGCTGGATGGCTCAGTCAGTTAAGGGTCTGATTTTGGCTCAGGTCATGATCTCAGGATCCTGGGATCGAGCCTTGCATCAGGCTATGTGCTCAGTGGGCAGCCTCCTTCTCCTTCTCCTTCTGCCCCTCCCCTCCACTTCATGCTAACTCTCTCTTTCTCAAATAAATAAATAAAATCTTTAAAAAAAAAAAAAAGTGTATCTGCCCAAGAGGTTTTATCTCTCTGAGGGGAGACAAAGACCCACCAAGGCACTCACTAGTTTTCCTAATTCTCCAATTCCCCACACTTTTGATCAGCAGCATGAGAAACAATGAGGGGCAGAGCATGGGATATGGACTCAGGACAAGGAAGGGACACAGAACATGAACAAAAATCTAACAAATTACCATGCTCAGCCAACTTTTAGGTCTGAAAAATAAGAGACTACCTCTTATTCATCTCCCCAAGACCTACATTAGCATCACAAATGTTAAGTAGTTAACTGATATTTTTTCAAAATCTGGCTGTAACATCACTTGCTATATCAAACTTTCAAAGAATATCAAGGTTTCACATAAACTGTGGTATTAAATTATGTCCCACTACAGAAATGGAAATGACTCTATCCTAGTCCAGCCTCTGGCCCCTCCCAAGTATTAGTTTTCACCTAAAATATCTATGCTATCCAACAACATCTAGATAACTACAAATACCTTCTAGCTGGCTTCTTAGTATTCACTTCTCCCAATCCATAGTAAATTGACAGACATGTCTTTCCTAATGCACCATCTTCAGCATACCATTCTTACTCAAATATCTACAGTAGGTCTTCATTGCTTATCGAAAATCCAAAGCCACCATTCCATCAAACAGTCTTGGAACTATCCCATCCCACTTCACACTACTCCTTAAAACCAACCTACGTTTCAACCATGTTCCCATACCTTCCTTATAACTTATCTCCACACCTATTTTTTTCCATCTATGTAACTTCTCATTTCCTCTGAGGCTCATAGCCCCATTTCTTTCAGTAGCATACAAAGAATGTAGATGACATAGTCCCTGACTTTTGCCATAGACAAAACTAGCAAAAATTATTTTAATTCAACAATTAGCATTAAATAATAAACACTGATTTAAACTAGAGTAAGTGCTCACAGAACGTACATTCCAAACTGTCTCAGAGAATTTCATGCAGAAGGTAGAGCAGAACAGGTAGAACTCAGAAAAGAACCACAAAGGGCATTTCAGATAGAAGAAACAATATGAATACAGAATAGTTATAGAAACAAGTATTATATTGTACTTTGTAGGGAAGCAGTAGGAAGAAAAGTTGAATACACAAGAAAGGAACAAATTATAGATGGTCTTAAATACTAGGCCAAAGGGCCTGGGTTTGATGGGTCATTTGTATGAATATTCAATCCACCCATTCATAGAACAAAGACTGGCCAAGTAAAGCTATTATAGATTCATAAGGGACTTTCAGAAAGAGGCCAAAAACAAAATGAACGAGAAAAACAAAAAGCAAGGGAAAAGACCTCCCAGATTATCTACAGTAATTGAGTCAAAAGAGGACAAGCATCCAGAAACAAGTAACGGCAGTGAAGCTAGAGAGAAAAGGGTAATTCTAAAAATTATTTGAATGAGAAGAATCTAGAAAAGACTATATAAAGGAGAAAAGGAAAAGAAAGAATAAAGGCAAAAATATTTTATTTGGGGAGACGGTATAACAAGGAATAGTTAAGAGATTCACTCTGGAGTCATTCTACCAACACTTGAATGGGAGAAAACTTCTACATAGGTCTTTCAAGTTTCTGCATGTCTTATAAGAGAGGTACTCACCTTTTGATCCAGACTGTCTTTCAAGGATGTCTGCATACACTGAAAAACTTTGGAAGATACAGTTTTTTGCTCTGGAGCAAAAAAGCATGTTTACTGCCTACTATAAAAGATTTGGGTTCCCCAGGCTCAGAGTTTTCTGCTTGTCATGCAATCTACTGTGTTTGCAGGTGTCACATGGTGCTCTTCACTTCACCCTAGAACAATGAGGGCTCCAGAAACCATCACAAGAAAATAACAATATTCTTTCTACTGTTATTGCTCTTATAGTCTTTTGTCTCTGAACAGAAATCTCATGTCTTCTGCCAACATCCATGAAACCAAGGCAGGCTAATTTGTTAGCGTGAAGGTAGGGTAAAATCTCGACTCTTTATAATTCTTGACAACATCCTACTTATCAAGAGTGTGATCATGTGGCATTTAGTTGATTTTAAACCATAGTTTTCTGTAAAATGAAAATAACAATAGCATCTACTTCATAGGTTATCAACATTAAACTAAATGAGAAAATCCACATAACTAAGTTAGCACAATGCTTGACACCAAATTGTCAATCATTATTACGTGTAATATGTTATGCACACACACATCTGCATAATATAATAGTATTATATTATAAAGATACCCATGTGGTTTGCCACTTTTCCCTCAAAAGTCATATAGATTAATAAAACTGCAAACTACTAAAGGGGAAATGATATAAACACTTTTATAAAATTTTCTTTAAAATAAAAACCAGAAGCATGCATGTATATTTATGTATGGGAGATGTTTTTAAATCTCCTATGTCTGAGCAAATGCAATTACAAGACAGATTCCATTACTATCGTTACACATGCAATGCATGTGTAATGGTCATTAAAATAAAGTTCCTGAATGGCTTAATATAAATTTAATATTAAAATATTTTAGCAACTAAGTAAAGTTTTTCAGTATAGTAATTATATATGTAATTTTATCAAATATCAGGTTTTTGAAAACATGATGGGGAAAAGGCACATTATACATAAACTAGGTTTATGTATTATTTCTCATGTTTCCCAAAGTAGGAGCTTTCATAATGTACAGCTGACATTAGCTGTCATCATACGATAAAATTAACTTTTTCAAGTAGCAGATGTCTTAACAATGACCTAAACAATTAGCATGTTATATTCATTGACTGCATCAGGAAAGATATATATTTTACAAGATTACAAAAGGATGAAAGCCCAGACAAACTCTGTATTGCATAAAATCTTTTTACAAGATTACAAAAGGATGAAAGCCCAGACAAACTCTGTACTGCATAAAATCTTAAAGTTAGTGAAATTTAAACTGCATCTACTAACACTCTAGTTAAAACCTCGGTAAAATAGCAAGCTATACAGACTCATTACATTTTCTTTTCCCAAAGCAGTTTATTTTCCATACAAAAAATAATGCTAATGAATAGAATGTGAAAGATGTAAAAAGACAGTATTTTTAATAAAAATTTAGTTGCACTTAAAATTCCAACATATCAGATTTTATTTATGTTAACATAATCCTTCTCTAAGACAGGATGATATAGCAGCATCAAGATCTTCTGGGATTGAATTCCTGAATTTATAATTCCTAGCAATGTGATTTTGGAAAACCTATTTAACTTTTCTGTACCTCAGTTTCTGAAATGTGCTTTACTTAACAAGAATGAAAAATTAAAATGAGTTTTTTTTAAATAACAGCACTAACATATTAAGCTTGATCCATTCCTAAAAGCTAAACTAATACAATGGAATATTATTCAGTACTTAAAGAAAAAAAAAAAAAAAAAAGAGCCATCAAGCCCGATAAGACACAGTGGAATCTTAAATACATATTACTAAAAATAGAATAAAAATTAATTAATTAAAAATGCATATTACTAAGTAAAATAAGCTGAAAAGGCTACACACCATCTGATTTCATCTATATGACATTCTAGAAAAGGCAAAGAAACTATAAAATGATCAGTTGCCAGAGGTTTGCAGGGAAGAAGGGATGGATAGGTAGAACACAGGGGATTTTTAAGGCAATGAAACTTTGTATTACACTATAATGGCAACAACAGTCATTATAGATTTATCATAACCCATAGAAGGAACAACAGAAGAGTGAACTCTGAAGTAAAGTCTGGACTTCGGTTGGTAATGATTGTCTGTGTAAGTTCTTCAATTGTAACAAATTTACTATTCTGGTGGGGTACGCTGATAAGAAGGGAGGCTCAGAGAGGGAGGAGGTAATATGAGAATCCTTCATACTTTCCTCTCAACTTTGTTGTGAAACTAAAACTTCTCTAAAAAATAAAGTCTACTGATACTTAAGAAAAAACTAAAATAAATCATAAAATGACTTACACACTATAAAGACAAAGCATTATATAATGTTGACCATCTTGAATTAATTCTAAGTTTACCAAAAACCTAACAAGATTATTCAAATATCCAGTTAGGTTACTTTCCAAATAATAACATTTTTGTATGCATGTAGACAAAGCCTAAAGCCCTGTGAATGCCCATATGAATTATAATATTTAGGTGGATAAGCTATTTCCTATTAAAAATAAAATTAGTTCTCATCTCATAATTTAAAACCATTGTTTCACTTCTGTAAAATAATTATCAAGTTGAGAATTATGAATTATTTTACACATATTTTAATAAGGAGTTTATAACAAATATTAATGAGACTTAGAGAAGGACAAGTTATATTGGGGATTAAAGTGAAATTCCATTATAAGTAGACGGGTTCAAGGAAAAGATTTAAAGGGTAACAGTGGCAAACTTCTCTCCCGGCTTTACAAACTCAAGCTCTTTCTTCCCTCTACTCACTCACTTAGGCCTAAGCTAGTTTCTCAAATGCTTCAACTTGAGAAGTCTGCAGGCATCCATCTCATGCCCAACAATAATTATTAAATACTACTACTCTATGCTCAGTTGAGTAAATTATTGTCCATTCAAGTTCACAATCAGTAGTTCCAAAGTGAATGCTTGTACATAAAACAGAGCTCTGAGTAGAGGTCACAGCTTTCTGTGTTTACACTTCCCCACACAATTAATCTTGCAGCTGCACTTGATTAGTTTTTGACATGAATACACTGTCTCAGAGGGGTCAATACAAGGAGGTTTCCATCCTCTTGACACTCCCTTTAACCTATGCCATTCAGAAACATTAAACCACTTGTAATAGCATTGCACAAGGAGTTCCCCAGTGTCTTGCACTCTAAGAAAATTCTCTATGGTCAGTGCTGCATTCTCTAGACTGCAAAAGGTAGTCTGAACATGTCCTTCTTTGTGAGTAGTTTTTTAAAAAAGCAAAAGTTCATTTTTGTGCAAGCATCAGTCCAAATTTCCAATGTGGATGTCATACTATTTCAGCAGAAACAGAACTAAAAGAATAAGGATAATGACTACAAATCTAGGATTTAAGGTTAAGTTCTTCTCCCTTTAAATATAAATCACTAATCTGTCTTCATTAAAACAGAAATCATGATAACAGGTCATTCACACCAACAATTATATGTTAATATGACACAGACATGGATGAATATAAGAAAAGTGACACATGTATATGAAGTCATTCAAGTACTGAATTATGAATTAATTTTTCCCAAAAGGTAGAAAAAAAACATTTATTTCACACAAATACATATATATACACACACTTCTTTTTTTACACCATGGCTTGTGAAAACTGGTGGTTTTATCCAAACCGAAATGTTGACAGAAAGTATCAATCATACTACAGAGTAATGGTTAAAATGGGGAAAAAATTAAAAATTATAGATACATGTACATGTATATACATACACAAAGGCAATTACACACAGAGAGAGCATACGTGTTGTAAGTTTCTCTCATAAAATTAGTCTGTTTGTAAAGTGGCAGAACTGTACACCCATCCGTGTACAGATATGCCTAACTGCAGAGAAAAGCTTGTTTCTATGATTAAGGAGCAATAGCTTGAAAACAATTCTACAGTTAAAAGAACAATCTAATAAAAAAATTACAACTTAATTTTTACAAAGTAAATAATAACTTCATGCCCAAGTCACCATGTTTGTTGTCAAACATGGCATAACTTTATGCGACCCTTAACAATTTGCAATGTCCTTGCTGAGTGGCCTAGGTCAAGATCTGTAAAAATTGCCATATGCCTTCCATTCCACTGGTGTAGACTTTGAGTGGAAACTTAATCAGCTAGGGGAAACACACCACCATAGACTTGATACATTATAACAACTGTTACCTAACACTCTTGAACTAATAAGGTGATGTAGTTATAAGGACTTCTAACACGGTTACTAACTTAAAAAACTGACTCCTGGGATGTGGGGTTGTGGGGAAAAAAAAAAAAAACACTATCATAAAAGAATTTGTTTAGAAGACGTATACGGCTACTGTTCAAAATCTAACCAAGAAAATAAAATCCTTTGGAAATGCCAAAACAATTATTAGGAATCTCAAGAGAAACATTTACTTATTTCTTGAAAACTTTTTGGACAATTTCAGTTTGCTATCAATGAGTGGAATCTAATTTAACTTAACAAGAGACATACTAATCTAAAGTCATACAGAACACATCTAGTTCAACTCTGGTTGATCTCTAGTGCCTTTTATGAGTATTTTAGTTCTGCATCATGCAAAACATTCACGTAAGGTAAAACTAGGAGTTAAAATTCACAGGGCCATCCTAAGAGCTTATTTTTTTTCATCTACCCTGTTTATGAAATAAGCAACTCCTAATTTATTACAAAATAACCAAAAACTTCAGCTTATCAAAATCTCTCTTCTAACACTCAGTTCTCCCTGCCTTGGCAGCTTCCTCAGCCTCTGCAAGGCACTCACCGTGGGGGACTAAGACAACCAGCTGGAGCCCCAGTGCTCCCAGAGGGCCTAATGCCAAGGGGCAATGGGTCCAGCACTGTCTCTGGAACTCGGGTCCCAAGCACAGCCCCATAGCATCTGTCAGATGGCTGTGAAAGTGAGCTAAGCAGGGTCCTTATCTGTACAGAATGACCAGGGCAGGGGATGGCGGGCCAGTATAGCAACGGCCTCTCTGTACTGAGCACAGGCTGATTTCTCTGGTCCCTGTAAATATTGGATCAATGAATGAATCAAACTCGACTAAGGGGAAAAAAAAATTATTTCTCCTAACATATGATGAATATGTCCTCATTTAAATTTTCTGTATTTCCTATCCTCAAGTACATACCATAAATTCCATTTCTAAAGATAGCTGAAAAAAAAAAAATAAAGATAGCTGGAGACAAATTGGGTATACTTAATATATTAAGACAGAATTTCTTTAAAAGAACACATCACTATCTCCTCAAAAAGAGGTCGAAATCTTCATTTGAATTTTCTTCTCAAATTGTGAATCTTTTTTGTCAAGGAAAATGGGAATGGCAGCTAAAGAAAGACAGAAATTAAGAGTGTGAATATATTCTCAAACATGTGATTCTGTTAGAATAATAAGCATAACGCACATTGATTGCAAACCTCAGTGCTTATCTAGGATTTATTTCTATATCCCAGCCCAATAATTAGTCTTTAATCAACGAGCTTTCCTATTTTTTCAGTATTGGCCATTCATATCATGTTTTCAAATATTCATAAAATTGATCCTAGAGGGAAATATGTTCCAAAATGGGTAGTAGCAAAAACTTTAATGCTGATGTTAATTTCCTTTATATTAAACAGCTGATCTTACCCAAGGTCTTTGGAATGAGAAGCAGCTCCAAAATGGCAATAAAAAGCAGAATCTCCAGAAGTGTATTTATAAATCCACAAGAATTACTAATAAATATCTAAACTTGTATATTCTAGGAAAATTAATACCTTTCCAAATTCTGGAATTTGGAAACTTTTTAACTTTACCTTCTATTACATTTCTACACAACTTAGAGTAAAACAGATTTACTAAAGTTCTGAAACTTCTTTTTGTTCTTCTTCTATTCCAAATTTCTTCAAAATACTGGAAAAAGCATAAAGTTTAGAATTAAAAACAATTAAATTTGTCACTCTATCTCCAAAATGCTACTCCATTATTGCACTAATTATGGTTGCCCTTATATTACAATTTCTTATATATCTGGTGCTCTTCAAACTAGACTTGAGGTCCTAGGAGAACAGGGACAATGACTTACTAATTTTTGTATGCCCTATACATTTTAATCAGTTCTACATCTATCTATACACCAATAGTAATTTAATGTTATATTTACATACCACACCACAGAGCATTTTTAACTATTTTCCTATTACAGTTTCTAAGATACTTAAGGCATTTATCGTATCAACAGCCAAAAAAGTCTGCCAGCTGACAATGGCTGTTATCAAACCCACTGTTCACTCTTAAAAGGAGGGAAGATAGGAGAGAAGGCAGAAAGGAGAGGGGGAGGGAAAGAGTTATTTGGTCATACCTATATTGATTCTGGGCACCCTAGAGGCCAAGTCAGTAAATACCTTGAAGGCAGAAACCATGTCTTTTAATTTAGTTGTGTACAGAATTTAGTACAGAATAATACATGCTTTGATGCATTAGCAAATATAAAACCTAGAAGGACCAGATAAAAGTCTAAGTATGTTTTGGTTTTTAAATATTCAAGTAATATCAATTTCTCAAACCATCCTCAGAATACTGCCTTCGATTTTGCTCTGCCAATTATAAACATGTTGAAAAAATGTAAAAACTTGAAAATGGGGACGCCTGGGTGGCTCAGTTGGTTAAGCAACTGCCTTCAGTTCAGGTCATGATCCGGAAGTCTTGGGATGAGTCCCACATCGGACTCCTTGCTCAGCAGGGAGCCTGCTTCTCCCTCTGCCTGCCATTCCCCCCTGCTTGTGCTTGCTCTCTCTCTGACAAATAAAATCTTAAAAAGAAAAAAACTTGAAAGTGGTGTTCTATCTTTAAAGTTTTTATTTTTAGCTATTTGTATTCTGCTGATACTATAAAAAAAACTTTTTACACATTAGTTAGGTCAGAAATAATCAGATATGGATCAACATTCCAGAACATTACACTGCAATCTATTCCAAGAAGCTGTCTATTAACACATGGGTTATCATTCAAAAGTTTGTTTTTAAGTTAATTTTGGAGAAATGCCAATACTACCATATGTTAGATCCCACATAAACTTTTGAGAATGAGCCTCAGAATCTAACAACTTTTAAAAAATTTTTAATAATATAAACAATGTGTCAAGAAGGTGATGTGGGGACCACATCTATCTTTAGCAGAGTGACCTGGAGAGAAACGAATATGAGAGCAGTTCAAAGCTTATGTCCTGAGCACGGCTCTAGCCATCCTTTGATGCATACTGACAACGAACAACATTTCATTTTCTGAATGAAACACCATCT
>NW_024424008.1:15986762-16014331 GCF_017311325.1 Ursus maritimus | reverse complement strand
CCAGACGACAACTGCGATGACTACTTACTCCCCAGAATACAGGGAGAAGATAACTCAGTAACAGTAGAGAATGTTTTCCCACTGCCACCCACCAATAACTCTAAAGATTCTGGGATAGCAGTAAGGCTGGGTCTGCAAAACTGCAATCTTGAAATTCATAAATTCTGATATTAAATAACTGTTAATAACACATGAGGTATCTGAACCAGGCTTCCAAATCTGAGCATAAGGAATCTTTTTTGAAGGCTGATCAAGATGCTCCTTTCTTCATACGACCATGGTATTTGGTATATACTTCCATTATAGCACCAAATTTTTTTGCATTATGAGCCTCGTATGTGCAAAAAATCCCTAGCGCCTAGCAAAGTAAAAGACATTCAAAATTCATTGAATGAATTTACAAAACTAGGCACTCAGTCATATGTTCTCCATTTCTAAGCATCTTTTTAAACTTGTTTCCATTTCTTCTATTTGTTCCCACCACCTGCCATGATGCCAAAACATAGCAGATGTTTAATCATCATTTGTTCATTCACTGGAGGGGTGGGGGGAAGGAAGAGAAAAAGATGGAGGAGGGAAGAAAGAGGAGAAAAACAAGAGAGGAAGGGAAGGAGGGAGAAAGGCAATGAAGGAATGAAGGAAAATAAGGAAGGATATTTTAAAAGGAAGGAACCAACTAACCAAACAGGTATTTAGATGTTTCAACATGGAAAGTTACCATATTAATTTCTTTGTTGTTTTTGTTTCATTCTGTTTTCTTTTTCTCTAGCATACTCTAATGGCTTTCGAGGGTTCACAAGGATTCCACTCCAGCATGCCAGATTCTAAACAGATTTAGATCAAAAAGAAGTATCCCAATAAAAATGCATAATGAAACAATATAAAAATGGATTCTGAGATAGAATTAATTTGTGCTTTGTTAACTGTTTTCCAAATAAATAAAATGTCAAATTTCTTCCCTGATAACATACAAGTTTTAAAATTTTTGTAACTTTTTCATTCTAATTAGCATGGCATTTATTCAGATAGATGGATTTGGATTTGCAAGAAATACTTCAAATAATTAAACATGAAAAAAAATTAAGCTTAGATTCATACCAACCTAAGTGACACATTTTGCCAAGCCACACATAAAAAAACCACACTGATCACAAAGAAACCACAAAGAAACCAAAATAATGAAAAACTACTAATTCTAATAGAACTGTTAGGTACTATCATAAAGAAAACTATCTCATCAATAGCACAAATTTAGCAAATTTCACTTGCTAACTCAGAAAAAGATATTTATCTAATGTCAAATTACAGGTAACTGTCTCCTTCCTTGATTCTCATACAGGAATAGTGTTTTCCAACACAAAGGAACTTAATGTATTTTTCTTTTTATGATACTTAACAACACTCTGTATGAATGCCGTGTATGTTTTACCATTTATGCTGAATTGAAATTTCTTGCATTAAATTAAAAGAATGCATAACCATGTAGATACTGCACCTTCTGTTTATATCAGGAAATTTCTAAAAAGAGTAAGAATATTAAAAAAAAAAAAAGAGTAGGAATATTTAATTTTGTTTGTTTGAAGTAAGAAATAGCCTAAGCCTGAAATACTTTATTTCCTTTTATTTTCCTTTTCCTTTTCAGCTGAGGTTTCTTAATAAACAGAACTTGCTTCATCAATTGAGGGGGTCCTCAATGTTCCAAAACTTAAATTTAAAAAACCCATCTTTATTTTTTTTTATTTAATGATTTTTTATTATATTATGTTAGTCACCATACAGTACACCCCTAGTTTTTGATGTAAAGTTCCATGATTCATTACTTGTGTATAACACCCAGTGCACCATGCAATACGTGCCCTCCTTACTACCCATCACCAGCCTATCCCATTCCCCCACCCCCTCTCCTCTGAGGCCCTCAGTTTGAAAAAACCCATCTTTAACATTAGATAATGTGTGTTTAAAAAAAAACATGAATCTACTTATAAAGTAATTTCAATTACTTTTTGGATAGTAATTTTCAAAAAGAATTCTCAGTATTTTTTAAAGCCCACTAAAAGTATCCCACTTGTAGGATTATGCATTAGAATCTAAAAGTTCAGGTTTCACTGAAAATTTCACTCAGTCTGGGCTTTGTCTTATCAGAAAGTCAGGAAATACTGAATAAGTGGCCAGATTGTGCACAATTATATTTGGAATCTACTTCCTGACAACTCTGAAAAGATCTTCCTGTAAAACTAAGCCTCAATGTCAGGCTCCCTGCACCAAATTCCATAAAAATAATGGTCCCAACTGTGCACAAAAGAAAAAGAAAACATTCTAATAGCCAGGCATCTAAATCTGACATAATCAAATTACAACAATTCTTAGGCTAGAAAGATTGGCATATCCTAAAATAATCCAACATAGAGTGGATTTCTGAGACTTTATCATTCCTTTCTATTTTACTTCCTCAGCATTTGTACCAAGTTAACTAACTACAGTGAAAAGGAAAAAAAAATCTGTTAAATGATAGTTAATGTAATTTCAGTAACTATTTTAAGTATCCCAAAAGTTACAATATGAGCATACCTGCAATTATGCAATCAAATATTTAACTTAATTTCTGAATATTTCACCATTGCAGAGGTGGATTAAAGTTACAGACCACATTTTAGTGCAAAATCCCCAAATATTTCCCAATGAAACTGTCACAAATATTATTTTCACATGATTTTACTACCTCAACTAAAATCATGAAGGAAGTTTTTTAAACTGGTTTGTTTTCTTCCACAATTCCAGCCAACAAAACAGTATCATTTCACACATGTTTATTGCTGTCAAATAGTCTTGCCCAAAAACTGAAAATTGTTTTAAAATGCTACCATAACAAGCAAATGCCATATTTCTGAAATATCTCAAATTTTACTCATTGTTATTAACATGGAACATCATCAACACTAGGAGGCAGACTCCCAGAAACTGCAGGCTGAACATAATAGACATGCAAAAATAATTTTCACTTGTGTGCAGTGGGGAAATAACTTTTTCAATGTTAGTGACTGGAATTTAACATTCTTGGCAGCAGCATCATATCCAAGAAAAGAAGAGAAAGAAGAAAGGGGAAAAGGATGAAGTAAAGACAGACATTTCATGGTAAATAAATTACTTAAGTTTGGTTAGTTGGATTTTCATTAATATTCTGCAAAGAATACTTATGTTTCTAGGTAAAACATAATTCAGATTTTAATAAGCTTCCTTCAAATAACACGCAACTAGGACTTAATTTTTAATATATGTTTCACCCTCTAATAAAAAGCCATGCTTTGTTTTAAAAAAAAGTAATACCTATATAGTTTTAAAGGTTAGAAAAACAAAATCCAGATTAAATGGCATGTGCATATGTCTCTTTAGGAAGAAGATGTAATTCATCTACTTTGATGTTATGCAAAAGCTAAAATTATGACACAGCATCAAGAAATTAGCAAGACACCTAAAATTTTTCTAAAAAACAATACCAAATCACATGTAGCTTGTTATATATTATTAGATACTTCACTACTGAAAGAGGGATAGATTTGTTCAGTTAATTGTCATTGACTTCAATGAGAGTCTAAGCACACTAGGTTAGATTTTTCTTTCTCCTTTTTTTCCATACTTGTAACAACAGTGACTTCAAAGATAATTCTAGAGGGCTGACAGAGGATGTGAAGGGCAACAGGAATCTTGTTCAGTGTAGTAGATTGGGACTAAAAGGCCATCATTTTGACTTAAGTTTCATGGGTGCCTTGATTTGCATATTTTATGACAAATTTTCCACTATACATATACATATTGGTGTTATTATTGGTGTTCATATTATTTATTACTATTGGCATTGATATTATTCTTTAAATAAGTGGAACTATAAAATGTAGAGGAAGCTAAAATAGAAAATAAATAGCTCCAAAGAAGACTTGATATAACTGTAACAGAATTTTTGAAGTCTTTGTCCACTAAATCATTTAAGAGATTTCTTTTGCAATTTGCAGAATGGTACATAGTTAGCTGGACTAAGATACTGCAGAGTTTAGCACGGTGGTGTAAATTCAACCACAGCTGCTAGTATTTTGTTGATTTTGAGAATACGTGCGAGAAATAGCAGCTTTCTCAGTAGCTCTCTTCATGCAATGAAGACCTACATTTACCGAGCTTTCTCTTTTTTTGCTTGAACAGGGAAAATGTTGCCTTTTATGTGAAGCCAAAAACGGTTCATATTTCATTAAATGCTCTACGAGTAAAAACCATTAAAAGACTTAAAATTCATATAACAGCATACTCTTTAAAATGTGTTCAGCTGATTCAAAACAGACCTTTTATGAAAATTTTAAAGAATAAGCAATAAATGCTATAATTTGAACATCACCACACTAACTCTTCCTGCTAGTAAGTGAAAAAAGTAGAATAATACTATGTTTTACCACGAAAATATTTTATCATTTTTCATAACAATGCTTCAATACGTACAAATCAAATAGAAATTTATTGGGTATTTACTATATCCTAGCAAGATCCTAGAGCCAGCAAAAATTCAGAACAAGTATAATATATAATTCTCATTAGCGAAAACTTAAGACATGAATACGAAACTAAAGAAAAATAAAAGAAAGAAAACGGAGTTCTTATTTCTCTTTACCACAAAATTAAAAGCTAAATAGTATTTCATGGGTACTCTGTAACAATTATTATCCCCCCCAAAAGGGGGTTAATTTCTAATTGTTAGTACCAAACTAAAATAATTTTGGTATCTGGAGTCTCATTAATATTTAGCTCTAAGAAAAAATAAATGGGAAAATAAAATGGAAAAAAAACCTGAAAAAACTATATAAATTACAAGGAAAAGAATATTACAAGGAAAATGAAAATTATAAGCAAAAGGATAAAAATTAACAAGTTAAACTATTGAAGGATCCATATCAATCTCCAAAAAAACTGAAGACAAAATGATTTTATAAATTTCGCTTACAATTTTCAGACATCTCCTAAGTATTTCTTCAATCAGATCTTACTACCACTGTCCTAGCTTAGAATCTACTAGATAGAAGTTCCTGCTCAAGAGCAAGCACAAAGTCATCTCCACTGTTGTATGTCACCCAATCCTAACTTGGTGGTGGACTACAATATCTGAGAAAAAAGGAAGGAGTTAACAAGGAATGGAAACCTGACAACCAAAATATACATTAAAAACAGTCACGTGTTTTATTCACACATACAATCACATTCTTACCAACATGTAAACTGATTTTATAAAGAAATAAACTCAAGGAAGATTGTTTAATTGAGAACAAATCTAAAAACAAATTCAAGTCTATATAAAGTTACATAGGATAAAGATTCTCCCTCTCGTTAGTAGTATGATGAATTGACTGATGTCTTCCAACAGCATACACAACACAAAAAAAGTAAATATGTGGTTTTTTGAAAACTCTTACATTCACTCATATTTACCTAACTAGTAATGCCTTCACCTACAGGTTAAAAAACAAATATGTGTAAGACAAGTGTACTCCCAATCTTTAAAGAAACATTTCTGATGTCTGCCTATATATAAAATATGTAAGTATGTAATAACATGTTTATTTTATTTTCATTGGTTTATAGTATAAAAACAAAAGATATGGACTTGTAAGTATAAATTTGCTTTCAGAAACTATCTTAAAAAATATTGAAATTGGGAACAGAAATGGCTCTAATACAGGCAGAAAGTCTACATAAATCAAGTATTATGAAAAAAATTTTAAAAGTAGTTACACAGCTCCCAACAAAAGGCGGCTCAGGCCCAGACACTTCCTCAGGAGAATTCCAGCATACTTTTAAAAACTGTAAACACCCAAATGATACTTGAAACTATTCCAAAAACATAAAAACATAAGAAAAACTTCCAAAGTTATTTCTGTAAAGGGAGTATAACACCCATTGCGAAACCTTGAAAAACAACTTCATGAAGAACAAACTACAGCACATCTCATTTATTGACATTGCTGCTAAAATCCCAAATAATAGACTCACAGCACATTTTTTTAAAAATCATATATCATAACCATAACAATAATATCATGACCGTAACATTGTGGCTTTAAAATATACTGCAGTTTCTTTATACTCCACCCTTCGAAAAGTAGACATTAATTCCCCTCCTTTTAAGTTTTGGCTGTACTTAATGATTCACTTCTAACAAACAGAATGTGGCAAAAGGGATGGTGGATGGTGTGTGACTTAGGAAATGGGGACAGAAATGGATGTGGCTTCCTCTTTGCTTCTCACAAACACTCTGGGGAGTGCTAGGGATCCATTTTTGGCAAATCTTTGCAATTCCAAAAGATTTCCAAGTATTTATATGTCATTGTCTAAGAGTCAGTTTCAAGTATTCCAATTACTAAAATGCCACCAAAAAAGAAAAAAACTAAGAAAAAGTTTGCTTGATTCTTGTTAAGAATACACATTCCTCCCATCCCACCCCACCCTCTCCCTCACCCAATACCACTACAGCCATTACTTCTCTTTTAACCAGATGGTTTTCTATTTCCCTTGGCATTATCTGTGATAATCCTCAAAGACAGCAGGCAAAGATAAACTGGAATTAGGCAGTGACAGTACTTTACTTCACGAAGATGGTGATTATGTTTATCAGGGAGTAGTAAGAGCTTTGAAGTCTGGAGAATATCTGTAAACAAGAAAGAAAGTCAACTGTGGCCCTATCTGACAAGGTTATGAAATAAAGTGAATGAGATTTTTGTAAGACAGCTCTCTTAGGAATCAGGAGATTCAAAAGTATTAAAATAAAGTTCCTTGCTCAGCATGACTAAATTAAAAAGAAAATCTGGATCTGCTGCTCTATCGTGGGCCTTTCAAAATGATTTTTTTTAATCTTAATAGCAATCTCAGAATGCATATTTCCCAGTCCCATAAACATTTCTGTCAAACAAATAAATGCCCATTGAGATGTTCTATCTGCCATCCTTATCACTATACAAACTCTTAACATGTTCATGATTACTATGTGGCTGAGAATGCATGGGATTCCCAGAAGGGAAGCGTGAGGAAGGTCATGAGTACAGCTGGTATATTAGAGGTAATAATCCCATGCATGCAATTGGTAAAGCCTTTAGAAACCATGGCACCATCCAACACTAAGACTTAAAAAAAAAAAAAAACAAAAAAACCTTTTTCTACTTTATGCAATCATAGAAAGAATATACTGCATTGGGAAATATAAATTTTAAATAATTCAAAAAATGACAAAGACTGGCTCTGCCCTCTGGGAACTTAGGAAGCTAACAAGATAACATACAAAAAGACAGTTAAAGAAAATTACAAAATCAAGGAAAAGTGACTAGCATGAAATAGAATACTCAGAGGGAAATGTACATAAAAAAGTTAAAACTTAAGCTAGAAGGCATATAAAATCTATGTGTGTCTAATTCTATAAAGAGAGCTTGCATGTGCATTAAAATTTACTTTATGTAGTGGTGGCTTCTGCAGCAAATTTCCATTCATAATACAGACTTTACAGGATGCTCATGAGATGTATTTGAATTCCCTGGGTATACTATAAGAGGCATCAGAAAATAATATCAAATGAAAATATTTTAAAGATGGGGAATAGCACAGGGTTGCAGTTAACCAATATTCAAAACTGGCCATAAAAGTAATTCACAAAAGCAACAATTTATCTTCCCAGGCAGGTGAGAGCTGACCATATTTGGAAAAAATTACCATTAAATAAAACTTGACTTCTTCAAATTTGAAATTTTGAAACTTTTTCCATAAATACATTCCCTTCATGAATTTACAGAATAAATGAATGTCCTGTATTCCAACCTAAACCAACAAATCCTTATTAAGGAGTATGGAAAATTCTGTGGAAGAAAAAACGGAAGTAGAAGATAGAGACTCAACCGTGGAGAGTACAATATCCCCTAGAAAAAAGAGAAAAGAAAAAAAAGCAAATGAGACTAGAAATTTAAAGGGGTGCCTGGCTGGCTCAGTCAGTTGAGAATCTGACTCTTGATTTCAGCTCAGGTTATGATCTCAGGGTCATAAGATCGAGCCCTACCTTGGACTCCTTGCTCAGCAAAGAATGTGCTTGACGTTCTCTCCCTCTCCCTCTGCCCCTTCTTCTACTTGCGCTAGCACTCTCCCTAAAATAAATAAATAAAGGCTTTAAAAAAAAAGATTAGAAATTTAAAAAAAGAAAAGAAAATCTATTAAGCTACATCAACTTATGTTTTGAAAATATGCTATCATGCTATCTTATTTTTCATCTTTCATCTTCTAAGACCTCAAAACTGGAATAAATTTTAAAAAACGAATGTTAACAAAAGTGATGTTATTTGGGTGCTCCAGCATGAACATAACAAATCTGATTCACATTTACTAAAGTAACAATGAGAAGTTTTCCAAATACCAAGAAACTTTACCAGTGTTAACACTTTCTCATTTCTTCAGCAAAATCTCTATTGCTTGTGTTCTTTGTCAGCTGCTAATAAAAGTCACAAGTCAGAGCAACAATTCAGGAAAACTAAGAAGCAGTTCTTTTTTTTTTTTTTTTTTATTTTTATTTATTCGACAGAGATAGAGACAGCCAGCGAGAGAGGGAACACAAGCAGGGGGAGTGGGAGAGGAAGAAGCAGGCTCATAGCGGAGGAGCCTGATGTGGGGCTCGATCCCAGAATGCTGGGATCACGCCCTGAGCCGAAGGTAGATGCTTAACCGCTGTGCCACCCAGGTGCCCCTAAGAAGCAGTTCTGAATGAAAAAGAAGGGTGAAAACAGTTCAACTTATTAAACAGGCCAAAGATTAAAGTCCTACTGTTGGCAAAGGTGTGAGAAAAAGAACATTCTCATAATGTATGCTGGGGTAGTATAAAGCAGTCCTAACTCTGGGAAGGCAATTTGGCCATATCAATCAGTATTTTAAAGGTACACACCCTTTCACCCAGCAATTTTTTCTGCAGAAATCTGTCCAAGATAAGAATAAGCAAAAGTACTTAAGAATATAGGCTCAATGATGCTCATTCTACCATTAGAGAAATGAACTATTGAAAGCAACCCAAATGTTCAATAGTAAAAAGAAAGAGTAAACAAACAATGGCATATCTAAACTACACGATATTTATACAATTAAAAACAGTAAATTGGATTGACACATGTACCAACTGGAAAGATGTTCATGATCTAATTTTACGTGAACAAGGTAATATGCAGAATGTATATGATCCTATTTTTATTATAAAGTAGATACATAATATTTTTTTAGTAGAGAATTTTTCTACTAAACCCAATGGTAACAGTAAAAGACAAGAAAAAGAGAAGTAGAAAGTGATTAAAAACAAAACAAAACACAGAATGCTAGGCCATAACATTTTTTCTTCAGATTGACTTCAAATCAGTTCAATTCAATTAACTTAGAGAAATTCCATGACTTTTTTTTTTTTTTTTTAATAAAAGCCTCTGTATGAGATTGGGGATGAAACATGAACAAAACAATGACTGTGCAAACCGCACTGGCTCCCTTTCTATGGCACTCTAAAGAAACAGACATCCGAACACCACGTAGTAATCCACTAATTTTCACCATCACAACAAAGAGGAGTCTGTGATGATGCTCCTTCTCCCTGCTCAACTCTGAACTCGTAGCTGAAAACGCTGAATAAATAACCTTATTTAGCACAATATCCTGCAGCATAAACACAAAGCGCTCTTTCTAAACAAAGTCAGATATAGACATTAACTGAGTGTCCAAGTATAATATAGTCTAAGAAGGTTTAACTTTGAAAGAGTGGCAAGTAAACAGCCTCTAGCAAGGCATAAGTAACATTTTGTGCTAAATGAATGAATGGTAAAGGAATCTGACTTTATTTTACCACAAACAATAAGAAACTGCTAAAACAGCATGGTGACTAGACATTTTCTTTACCATTTTACAGTTTGGTTGAAAAATGCTCCAATCTTTGAAATCTAAAGTTGTAAAATACCATCAAAAGACTCTCAATAGTCAAAGTACTATCAGCATAATGCAAATCAAATGGTGCCCCATGTACACACAGAAGTGCACACAGACACACACACACTGCACAACATGTTTCAGGTCTTCTTACTGCAATCATTTACAAGAGACCACATACTGACTGCGCTCAGAGTGGTTTGAGAATCCATGGTGGTTGAGGTCAAGCTCTGAAAGATCCCTAAAGCCCAGGGGAGGGTTATATTGAGTTCAACAGGATCACTTAGATTTAGCAGTTCCAACCCAACCACAATACTTTATGACAGACAGTAACTATTTCTCCATTCCCTGTTTTCATTCACGTGAACACATTTATCAGAATCTGGCCTCAGGTACCCCATTTTGTCAATTTGGTACACAGGCTGTCCCTGTCCAGCCCCTCTAACTTACTGTTTCACCTCAGAGACTTTTCGTGAAGTATTTCTATGTAACCTCTGATATATAAATTCAAGCTAAATCCCTGTGAGAAATAAACTGTACGAGTTTTATTAATGAACTCTTACTGGGCTTGACATATCTCCTTTTGAGACACAAACCAAACACCGACATTTCTAAACATTAAAATCTCAAAATCAGATAAAGTTTGAGAACCCAACAGGCTAAAATATGTTTTCAAAGATTTTGTTTATTTATTTTAGGAGTCGAGGGACTGAGGGAGAGGGAGAGAGAGACTCAAGCAGACTTTCCACTGAGCGCAGAGCCCGAGGCTGGTGGGGGGGGGGGGGGTTCCCTGAGATCACAATCTGAGCCAAAACCAAGACTCAGATGCTTAACCAACTGTGCCACCCAGACGTCCCAGGATAAAATCTTCACTTATCATACCAGCACTTAAACTATTATTTTGGCCAAGATTCATTTAATTATAAACCATGAAAACAAAGTATCCATAATACTAATCACACAATAAAAAACCACACTCTCTAGTACATCATCTTTAATAATGTTTAATAATGTTTAATATTGTAAGTTTTTTTATCCTTAATTTTTCCTTTCTCTTGTTTGATAAAATAACTTCCCATCACTCCTACATCAGTTTTAAATCTAAAGTGGCATATCACCAAGTGAAAAATATTATAAATCAGATGACTCAATTACTGAGTTTCACAAACAAAACAAAATCATAATTTCATAAATCTTTGTTTTCTTACTTATAAAATGGAAATAATTATTTATAAGTATGTGTATAAAGCTAAATGAGTATTATAATGCTAATCAGTCAAATTCTACATTACAAAAATTTAACCATCCTTACAGATGAACTTTATTATAACAGAAATTCCTAGAGAGAGAAGCTAAATCTCAGACTGCTGACTTCAATAGTACAGAAATCTTAAAAAATTATTTACTTATATATCCTATACAATCAAAACTGTGTAAGTCAAATGAAAATTTTGATTCATGGGGAGGAATTAGTTTGAAAGAGAAAAACATTTAAGTTAAACTCCTTCTTTAAATTAACCATGGGTGCTTAGAGAAATGGCTAACTCCCACTGGAGCCAGAAAATGTACAAAATGAACATCTTATCAGAAAACTACTCAAGTTACCTCAAAAGGATTCAGAAGCCAACCCATAGAGGCTTCTATGGGTCAAAAAAGGAACAATCTGACCATGAAGGAGGATAAGGACAACTATAATGGACTGAAACACATAAAATCTATTTTAATCTATGATTTTATAATAATCATTTTAAAAATCTCATTACTCATTTTTGGAGCTGGTTTCTAGGAATTTAGAGTGAGATGGATGAAGGGAACCAACCAATTAAAACAATTTAAGACTTATTAACCAACTGGAATATTATTTGCATTCTCACTTTAACAAAAAGAGAAAGGTGACTGGGGAAATATGAACAGTGAAGTACACTGTGTGAATAATGAAAAACTTCTGAGTGAGGTAAATGACATTGCGTTTTTATTTTTTAAAGGGGAGTCCTTATCTTTCAGTGATACATACTAAAAATATTTACAGACTGAATCATATGATGTACGAAATTTGCTTCAAAATTATTGAGGGGAGCTAAGAGGAAAGTGGGTGGGGATATGGATAAAAGATATGAGCAATCAGTGTATAATTATCAATGATGGAAGACAGCTATTCTTAAGTTTAAAATATCCCATAATTAAAAGAAATTTTAATCAGAAAATCCTTTTATGGGACACCTGGGTGGCTCAGCTGGTTAAGCGGCTGCCTTCGGCTCAGGTCATTGATTCCAGGAGTCCTGCAACAGGCTCCTTGCTCAGCAGGGAACCTGCTTCTCCCTCTCCCTCTGCTGGTCCCCCTCCTTGTGCTCTATCTTTCTCTCTGACAAATAAATAAATAAAACCAAGGAAGGAAGGAAGGAAGGAAGGAAGGAAGGAAGGAAGGAAGGAAGGGAGGGAGGGAAACGAGAAAAGAAAAGAAAAGAGAAGGAAAGGAAAGGAAAGGAAAGGAAAGGAAAGGAAAGGAAAGGAAAGGAAAGGAAAAAGAAAAGAAGAAAAGAAAAGAAGGCGGGCGGGAGGGAAGGAAGGAAAGAAGAGAAGAAAATCCTATTATAATGTAAC
Organism: Ursus maritimus; assembly: GCF_017311325.1. NCBI lineage: Eukaryota > Metazoa > Chordata > Mammalia > Carnivora > Ursidae > Ursus > Ursus maritimus. The sequence goes on along the minus strand of NW_024424008.1, from coordinate 16,001,770 downwards.
ATGGTATCCTAAATTTTTCATTTAGCCAAGAGATTATCTGCCCAAAGGGTTTTCATAAATAGAACTAAACCAATGTGTATTAATACTTTTGTCGGGTATTATAAAATCTTATAAATCTATGTTTACTCACAAGTGTTTAACAACATCAATCTTTCAGTGAGCACGTGAAAAAGCACTTCAACTACCTCCATTTTGACCTCAGTCTGTTCTTTCTAATTGATTAAGTTCTTCTTTCCTGCTCATCTCTTAACGCAGGCAAAAGACCCTATGGGCAAAACATGCCCTGATGGGAACTGAAACTACCTCTCAAGCAGTAACAACTGCCCTGAACCAGCAAGACCCACACGACTGACCCCAAGACAATGATCTACCTGACCTTTACTGCCCAACTGCTGTACCCAGCGACCTTTGTCCCACGTTCTCCTTATATAAACCCAGAAATATGTTCAGCACTTTGGAGACAGTCTTTGAAACATTAGTCCACTGTCTTTCTGCTGTCAGAGTCACTGAAATAAATTCCTTTATTTCACCACCACTCATCTCTCTGCCTTTGGACTTTGTCAGTGGCAAGTGGCTGAACCCTTGCACCCCTGGGCCCCCATTATACATATACCACATTCCAGCCATTGGAATTCAATATAGAAAGTAATATACAAAATAAACATGATAACTTCATTATATGTAATGCCCCTTATATAACACAAGAATATTTAAGAAAGAAAAAGAGGGGAGCATCTAACTAACACTATGAAACATAGTTAACACAATTTGTCCTATCTATAGTTTTCAAAGCTTACTTTTTTAGCATTAGAAATTTCTTCATTTACTATGGACTAATTTTTAGCAATTTTCTAAAAACCATTCTGAATTGCCGATTTTTAAAAACCTAAAGTAATCAGATACTTCTATAAAGTTCTTATCTAGAAGCCATTCTGTCAGGCAAAACTACACATTATTTCCTCACTATACATTTTTCAAAGAGCAACATTTAAAGACACACCCTACTACTAAAAATTGAAAACTCTGTTAAACTAAAAAATAAATAACTAACCCAATTATGGAGGTAATACCAAATAGAAAGGTAATATGAAATTAAATTGCCCTTATGCAATGTATATATGATATTCATGTAACAATTCTTTAATTTTTCCCATCAGCTTTTTGGATCACAGATAATTCACAAATAAATATATAGGGGGAAAGTTTCAATTTCTCCTAAATAATTTTCCAAAATAACAAAATAACTGTGACACAAAGCCCTTTTTGAATTTAAAAAGTTCTAAAATATTTGAAAGATATATTGCGAAATTTTCAACTTAGAGAATGTTCACTAAACACACTCTTAGAACAAAAAAGATTAGGATTAACTGAATTCTGTTGGGATTTTTAAACAATAACATTAATACAGAAATAGCATTCAAAAAAAATGTGATTTGCATGTTTCGCTATCAGTGCATACATTTCAACTATACAAACGAATCCATCAGTAAAGAAGTTTACTTTTTCATTGTAATGTCCTTTTATTAAAAACATTAAGAGCTTAATCTTACTTGCCTTTAACTTTACTATAGACTATGGAGGAAACAAACAAAATTTTAATGATTACTGAACCATGCCAGTTGAAAAGAAACATCAGTCATTTAGACAGCTATAATTCAAATACAATAGAGCTTTTAGCTTCAAGCAATAGCTTTCTTTCCTTGCCCTTTCCTAACCTCAGCTCTATACAACTATTAGAATTAAAAGTAATTAAACCCTGGTAGGTCATGTGCATGCAATGGAGGAAATTTCCATCAAATACCATAGTAAAATCAAGTATTAATTTTACTTGCATTCTACAAGAAAGAAAACTATTTAACAAACAAAAAAATCGCATTTCAAATACTTAACACTAAATATTCTAGAGATAAATTAAAGGAAATCCAATGAAACAGTATTTTTTCAAAATGAGATGCATGAAAGCAGGGGCCATGTCTTAATTATCATTACATTTCATTATGTCTAGAACACAGTTTAAAAACATAATTTCCTAAAGAAATATTTCCTAAAGCCAATCTGATCTTCATTAAGTAAATAATCAGTAAGCAATAAGTGATGCAAAGTACTTTCACAAATTCCCATCACATTGTTAAAATCCATCGTTTTAATAATCAAACACCACAAAAATAGAAAAGCAAACAGAAATTCTATCTGACACAGGCCTACCTGTGGGAGATTTAAGATTTAATTTTCTGCACAAAACTGTCTCCCATCACCTAGAATTCACAGCACTCTGATTAAGGTGCTATCATTTTAATCATTTTATCGCAACAGGTATGTGGCAATTACTACAGGCTATATCAAACAACCATCCACCCAGTCAGAAGTCTAAGCAATGAACAAGAAACTGTAACTTACACAAACATACATACAAGAGGACTTTCATTTTAGTTTGCTCCTCTTAGTTTACCTCCGTTAACTCACTAACTGTAAACTGGGATTCCGTACTAAGTGTTATACAGAACACAAAGGAAAAGCAGATACAAAAACCATCCTTGAAGAGCTTAAATCTAGCAGGAAACAAAGGCAAGTAACTAAATAACAAATGTTAATGTAGGAAATACTGAAAGTTTTTATAGAGTACAAATACAGTGCTGTGCTATTTCAGAGAAAGAAAAAATGACTTCCAGCTGGAGAAATCAAAGCATGCTTCACAAAAGAGGTAATAATCGCAATGGGTCTCACTTGAAGGAGTAGGATCTGAATATGAAAAGTGGAAGAAATGGGAATGGGCATATAGTTTGTTTTCAACAAATATTTACTTGCTTTTGAATCTTTGTCTTTTGGCATGGTACGGCTACCATTGCCTTTTAGTGGTCTGTGAGGTAAGGAAACATCTTGATTCCTTTTTCATTGGCAGTGGTGGTGAAAGAGGAGGTGGTCATGGGCAGCAATGTCCAGGTTTTAGCCTCCCCAGACTGTTGCACAGCCTTAGCAACACAAGAAAAGGAAAACACCTTCATATGGTTTTACCATAATTCTCTGGGAGCAACTGGTCTCACCACGTTAAGTACATTTGATTTGTTTAAAATGTTAATTTATACCTGTACCTTAGTAATAAACCATGTTTATAAAAGCTATTGAAAAGACTATATACCCAGTATATAACTTGAATTTCTTTTCAAGGGTTTTCTTCTACTTAACAGTTAGGTGAAAATACAACGCAATGGTTAAAAAATATATATATATATATATATATATTAACTGCCAAAACGGCTTTGACAAAATCCATGCTAACCAAAAGTTTAAACACAGCTTTTAAGACAGCAGAAGCTATATTTTTAAAACACAAGATAACACTTTAAGACAGCTGTCAGAACAGTAAGATCCAGAACGAACAGGTCACTAACTGAGAATTCCTACTTGAGCCTGGAGACCTCCACCTAATCCACCTGAGCAGTGAACAAGAGCTATAACTTAAACACACATACAAGAAAGCACTTTGGTTTATTTTCCTCCTAATTTGAACACAGAATTAAAAAAAAAATAGTCTATAGGTCACAAAATGTACACTGTATATTCCTACTATTAACAGGAAATACAAAACATACATACATTTCCTTTTGGCATGTAAACTTGGAAAGTTTGCATGGAAAAACAATGAACAAAAACTTCATTTTAATACTCTTAGATATCACTACACATTCAAAATTCTGTTCTGGTTTTTATTTTTGGCAAGTATTTTCGACTTCTTTCCTGGGCTTTATTAGAAATACTAAGGCTTACTTCTCTCCCATTTCAAATACACTCTATGTTACCAATCCTGTCTTAAAGAAAAAAAAAATTGTAACCTTTGTTCAAAAGAAACTGAAAATTTCAACATCATATAGAAATACTGAGTATAAGCATTCAATCGTCCTTAAAGTATCTGAGGGACTTCCAGTTTGCAGTTCCACATGCAAGGAATTTGGAAGTCACCACTCCATGCTAACAAGTAAAAAGCTGTTGAACAAACTGAAAAACTAACAACTCTTCTTGGATCCCTAAGAGGTGAGGACACAGGGCAAACCACTAGCCCCAAACCTGGAAAACAGACCAGCAAGTACAGACAGGCAGGTGCGGCTCACCTCAGCAGAGGCTCAGGAGTAGAAACCACAGAAGCCAGCGTGGGGGTCGGAAAACCTCTAATTGACTAAACTGCTGGAGGCTCCGTGGGAACAAGTATGAGAGTTAAAAAACTCCAGGGGGAACCCACTCATGGCAGGAGGAGGGCTCACACTTTTGTGAGTTTTACCACCACAAGCTTGACTGGGTTCTCACAGTAAATATCAGACAAAAATCCCCTAGCACTTCTAAGCAGAGGGAAGGGAACCATTTTGAAATAAGCCAAAGAACTCTGTTCTTCACAAGGCCTACCCTCACGGGAAACTAGTTACCCAGAGCCTATCTTGCTGGGGTATTATGAGAGCCTAACTGATGGAGGGGAAGAGAAACATCCAACCCCAGCCCATTTTAGCCATCCTGTCCCACCTAAGGGAGTTGAAAAAAAAATGAGAAACACCTGTGAAGCTCACAGTCCAGAGGCACAGACTCACTAAAAAAAAACAGATCTTAGGAGACAGAATGCTTCACCTCCTCCCACACTTCATCATCACATTACTAAAATCTATTTGAACAGTTCCTTTTACCATGTACATCATGTCCGGCTATCAAGAAAAATTACAAAACATACTAGAAAGCAAAAAAAAAAAAAAAAAAAAGCCAAAAAACCCAAATTTGAAGCAACAAAGCAAACATCAGAACCAGACATGGCACAGATGTCAGAATTATCAGACAAGCAATTTAAAATAACTGTGATTAACATGCTAAGGGCTCTAATGGACAACGTAGACAGCATGCAAAAACAGATGGGCAATGTAAGCACAGAGTTAGAAATCCTAAGGAAAAAAAACAAAACAACTGCTAGAGATAAGAAACACTGTAACAGACACAAAGAATGCATTTGACTGGCTTATTAGTAGACTGAACATGGCTAAGGAAAGAATCTCTGAACTTGAGGATACATCGGTAGAAACCTCTAAAACTGGGGTACCTGGCTGATTCACTCTGTAGAGCATGTGACTCTTGAACTCAGGACTGTGAGTTCGAGCCCCATGTTGGGTGTAGAGATTACTTAAAAATAAAATCTTTTAAAAAAAACTTAAAAAAAAAAGGAAGAAAGAAAGAAACCTCTAAAACTGAAAAGTAAAGAAAACAAAGACTGAAAGAAACAGAACAGACTATCTGAGGACTCTGGACAACTACAAAAGGTGTAACGTATATGTTATGGGAATACCAGAAGGAGAAGAAAAAACGTAACAGAAGAAATATGTGAAACAATGACTGAAATTTTCCTAAATTAATCTAAGACCAAAACAATAGACTCAGCAAGCTCAAAAAACACTAAATAGGATAAATACCCAAAAAAAAACAAAAACAAAAACTATACCTAGGCATATCATTTTGAAACTAGAGAACATCAAAGATTTAAAAAAAAAAAAATCCTGGAAGAAATCAAAGGAAATAATCTGTATAACCAGCCTCTTTAATTATGCTCCTTAATCTTCAACAGTCCAGGAGAAATGATAAGAACCAGAGTATTCTTAATGGTATTCTTTCAATGCACGTTTTTGGTCATTTTTACTTTTTTATCTTTTAATTTACATACAATAAACAATACAATAATTTACTCTTTGTGGTATAGAGTTCCATGGGTTTTAAAAAACGCACAGAATTTTGTACCCATCACCAGTATCATGATACAAAATAGTTTCAACACCAAAAACATTCCCTCGTTTTGTCCTTCTGTAACCAACCGTTCTTCCACCTGCAATCTCTGACAATCACGGATCCACTCTCCCATCCCTCTAAGTTTGACTTCTGCAGAATGTCACATAAATGAACTCATATAATATTTAGCCTTGTAGGGGTTCACTGCGATTTATGAACATGTAAATGTACGTCTTTCATACAAATTTGAAAGTTTTCAGCCATTATTTCTTCAAATATGCTTTCTACACAAATATCTTTGTCTTCCCTTCTGGGACACTTACAACACAATGTTAGACCTTTGCTAGCAAACTGCAGGTCCTTAAGCTCTGCTCATTTTCCTCAGTCTTTCTCTCATTATTGTGCAGATTTTACAATTACTATTGAGCTTTCTTCAACTTTACTTCTCTTTCCTTTGTCTTCTCCACTCTCCTATTGAATTCACCTACTAAATTTTTAGTTATTTTAATATTTAATATTACTATTTGAATTATTTTAATTTTCTGTCCTAAAATTTCCATTTAGTTCTTCTTATGGTTTCTTTTTCTTTGCTGGGAACTTCAATCTTGGTATTCATGTCAAAAGTGTTTGCAGGGTTATAGCAGTTGCTTTGAAAGCTCTTTATCATAATCCTAACATCAACGTCATCTTGGGATTGGCATCTGTTGATTGCTGTTTTCCCTACAATTGGTTATGATTTCCCTGGTTCTTGGTATGTCAAATACTTCTGGATTGTATCCTAGACATTTGTATCATGACATTCTTGGTCATGTTAAAGATTTTTGGTCCTCTGGATAATTATTATTATTTGTTGTTCTGCGGCTGCTGCTGCTGTTTTTGCTGATGTTGTTGTAGGCGATCAATCTGCTTGGGTTCCAACCACAAGTATCAACCCACCTTCTATAGACTGTAGTTTCAAGATTTTTTTTTAAAGATTTTATTTATTTATTTGACAGAGAAAGAGAGCACAAGCAGGGGGAGCTTGAGGCAGAGGGAAAGGGAGAAGTAGGCTCCCCACTGAGCAGAGAGCCCGACGTGGGGCTCAATCCCAGGACCCTGGAATCATGACCTGAGCCGAAGGCAGACGCTTAACTGACTGAGCCACCCAGGTGCCCCTGGACTGTGGTTTTGATATCATTTTCAGTTTCCTGAGATTCTTCAGTGTATTCAGTCTGTCTCCATATGTGCCACCCTAAGGGCAGTGGTCTATGCTATAGTTCAGTTCTCAAAGCCTTTATCATGATTACACACATGCTCAGTTCAGATTTAGGTCACACAGATTTAGGTCATCTTTTTCTCTACCTCCTGCCTCTCCATGATTTTCCCCACACTCCATCTCCTGAGCTCCTTTTCTTTCTTTTTTTTTTGGGGGGGGGGGACTGTTAGAAGAAAATTTTATTTTATTTTCATTTTATTTTTTTGGATTTTTTTTTTAATAATAATATAACACCCAGTGCACCGAGCTCCTTTTCTTGATCCTCTGTCTACACTGGGGTTTTGCCTCCCTACATCATTGCACATGGCCTACAACTACATCTGCCTCAGGGGTAAAGTGGCAAGAACAAAAGAAAGCAAGAAATAACAGATATTCTCCCCACACTCTTTGGACTATAAGAACTCGTTTCTACTTTCTCTGGTCAAAGAGAAAGATACCTGTCTTGAATTTTACATGGCTGCACAGTTGCTGCTGGAGGACAGCCTCATGGTTGGGGCCTGCTTGGAGTCCCACCAGGAGAATAAAATCAAAATGCAAAAACATAGTAAGAAAACGGCAATTTTCTAAAGTCTTCTTCATGCAGGAGCCCTCCTTACTAGTTCTCTGACCATAAACAGAAGAAGAGGGGGGTCTTTCTTAGAGTTTTTTCTGTCTACATTCATTAAAGAACAGGAGATCCCCGGAGTCCAAACCAGTTAATAAAGGATGGTGAGTGGAAAGAAACAGGAAACTTCACAGGTATCAGTCACACTTCCAGTTTTGATCCCTTTTCCCAAAACTTCTCCTATCACTTAAGATTTCAGATGGCTGCTTTATGTATTCTATTCAGGGCTTTTAGCTGTAATCAGTGGGAGAGATAGACTACAGTTTCTCCATCTTAGCAGAAACAGAACCACAAAATTTCTGGAAATAAACCCTAACATTTATGGTCAATTGATTTTGACTAAGGTGTCAGGGCAATTCAACAAGCAAAGGAGAATTTTTTCAACAAATGCTCCTCAGACAATTGGATATCCACATACAAAATAAATAGCTGAACCTTTGCCTCACACTATATGCAAAAGTCAACTCAAAATAGATCATAAATCTAAATGGTAAAACCAAAAATTATAAAATTTCTAGAAGAAAACATAGGAGAAAAGGCAAAGGCAACTATGTGTTAGGGAAAGATTTCTTAGCTAAGATACAAAATATATATATATATATTAATGAACTGAATCTTCATCAAAATTTAAAACTTAAAAATATGGGATGCCAGGATGGCTCAGCTGATTAAGCGTCTGCCTTCAGCTCAGGTCATGATCCCAGGGTTCTGGGACAGAGTCCCACATCGGGCTCCTTCCCCAATGGGGAGCCTGCTTCTCCCTCTGCCCGCCACTCCCCCTGCTTGTGCTCTCTCTTTTTCTCTGACAAATAAATAAATATAATAGTAATAAGTAAATAAATAAAACTTTTTAAAAAATCTTAAACTTTTACTTTCAAAAAGCACTGTTTACAAAAATAGAAAGGCCACAGACTAGGTAAAAAAAATTTTTCCAACTCATATATTTAATAAGAGATTTGCATCCAGAATTTTTTAAAAGTCACCTCCTGCAACTCAATAATGAGAAACAAACCCAATGAAAAAATGGGCAAAATATTCCAACAGATATTTCTTCAAAGATATACGAATGACTAATAAGCACACGAAAAGATGCCCAATATCATTAGTCATTAGGGAAATGCAAATTACAACTACAACGAGACACCACCACATACTTCTAGAATGGCTACAATCAAAAAGACTGATAATACCAAATTCTGGCAATGATGTTGACAAACTGGACTCCTTGTCCACTGCCACTGGGAATGTAAAATGGCAGAGCTGCTTTTTCTTAAAGAGTTATCCAGATGACCTAGCAATTCCAATCTTAGGTATCAACCCAAGAGACATATAAACATATGTCAGTATGAAGACTTCTATACAAATACTCACAGAAGTATTATTTCTAATAGCCAAAACCTGCAAATAATCCAAATCTTCATTAACTTATTAATAAACAAAATATTATTCATGCACTGGAATACTATTCAATCATGCAAAAGAAAAAATCTGATATGGATAAACCCCAAAAACATGCTAAGTGAAAGAAGTCATGCATGTGAAATTTTCAGAAAAACCAAATCTATAGACTATGCTATAAAGAACAAATCTGGTCTCTGTTCTCAGTTTCTGGTACACAACTTCAAAAATCCTTGGAATTTCCTAAAGATAGGAGTGTCTGTTATGCTAATGAGGTGATTTACAGTGACAGATTTAGGATCAGGCTGATCACAAGAAAGACCAACCACATCATTTAATACACATCCTCTCTTTTCTGATCTGCCAACTCCCCACTAACCACCACAAATAATACTTGTCACTAGATAGCAAATTTACCTATTGACAATACAGTCAAGAGTCAACAAAGAAAGAAAAAAGATGTACAAACAAAATGGTACAAATTATATTGGTCATATATATGTGTATAAAATTACATTTCTTTGGCAATTCAAAGAGTTTAAATTACTTGTTGGTGAACGCACCCCAACATTTTACACAAAATTCCTTTAGTATGCTTTGTATAAAAGAATATTTTCTGTGTACCTAAAGACTTTATTTTTATAATACAGCCTGCATTTTCTAATACATTCAACCCACATTTAGCTCTATAACCAAGGTAGGCAAGTTTAAGTTCAAGGATTGGTGAAGGGGAGGTAGCTGGGACTGGCTTTACCCATGTGGAAATAATTGCTTTCCTGGCCTAAAGCTCTTCCTATTAGGATCAAAACAAACTGATGTTATCTTAAGAGCCCTTCCAATTTTTGAAAAATAAAACCTAAGTGTTCCATACTTAGCCAGATATTGTCCAGATATTGTTTGTTTTGTTTAAGGAGAAAATTATGGCACATTTATTTTTGTATTTAAATTAAAAGCAGAGTTCCTATTATGAAGAAAATAAGGGCACTTCAACAGTTACTCATCTCGGTATAGAAAGGCACATGCAGAGTTGGTATAGAAAAGGCCAACAAGCTTAAACGTTGTGATCTGATATTTTTAAAACCTCAGCTTAGCCCCTGGCCACCTTCGCGCCAGAATTTTCCAAATAAAGTCTGTTCACCAGGAGTACATAACAATGCCACAGCACATAATATGATGAGCCACTTAAAGCAGATTTAGTGACAAAGATAAAATATTCCAGCAAGAATAAAATACAAGTTCTGAAGCTCAATGTTTTATGATGTAATTCTGGCATGGATTCTAAATTTTCCAAGCACCTGACAAAATATAACATGCTGTTTTGACTCGTGTAATTAAAAAACTGAAAAAACCCATATATATATATATATACACATATATATACATACACACACACATACATACACACACCAAGATGGTACATAAACCAGTCTTCTGCTTCTGCAAGTTCAATATCTAAACCACCCAGATTGATAGCTATTAAGAAATAAACCTTTTTTTAAATGAGCAAGATAGCAATCCCACAACCTCTTTGAAGCCTCTGAATGTTTCATCACCCTAAAGTAATAACCACTGGCTTCAGTTGTCTCTAACTTTCTGTTCTGCAATCAAAACTCATTTCTTCCCACCTTATTAGAGAAAGCTTTGGGACTTCCCTGCATTACCTTGCTTAAATACTCTGAGTCCTAACCTTTCTCTCTAGATCATTTAACATCTTTATTTCTTCTCTCCTGTTCTAAAGGATCCTAACCATTTCCCTACATTTTTTTTTTTTTTTTTTTTTTTTTTTTTTGAAGCTATATTCTATCTGTTGCTTGAAAGGAAACACAGTAACTTTTCTGGGCTAAATTCTAATAGATTATTTGCATGGCTTGTCAATAAGGACACAATTTGGAAATCACTCCCAGAAGAAAAAACTATTAATAGACTTGAAAGAGTTATTCAGGAACATTCTAGAATGGTCAGAATTCCTTTTTTTTTTTTCCTTAGATGATATGGGGATATGGGAGGAAGCTAATCAAACTAACAAACGCTATATTTCAAATGGCAATGGACATGTATAAAGCATCTGAATATTTTCTTCCTGTTAAAATACAATACATAAATCAGAAAGAAGTCTTCTTGCAAAAGGATAAGCCAATTTTCCTTGACAGGATCAACTGAGCCTTAGTCTGCACTTCTGCAAGGTCAGGGTCTCACCATTCACAGTGGAACTTTTGTCCCACTAAGACATGAAATACTCAGAACTAAGTTTCCACTATGTAATGACTTTACCCTGTTTATATAATAGAATTCTTAGGTTCATTGGTGAATTTCAACTTTTCTACCATCATACTTCCTCCTGCTATGTTTATTCTATGTATGGAAATAAAATCATCATCAGCAGAATACGGGTGAGTGGGAGACTTCACGTCTGTAACTAAACATATATTCTGTATATTACTAAATTATTGGCACAAAACAGTTGAGGGCACTGGCAATATAGGCTGACCAAAATATTTAAAGTCTGCCTTTCATTACCAATTATCAGTTCACACACCGTTATAAATAACCACAGTCCAATCATCTCCATATACTCCCTTTATTACAGAAAATGCTCAATTGTATTTAATTAACCAAAAAAGGTAGTGCACCTGGGTGGTTCAGTCAGTTAAGCATCTGACTTGATTTCAGCTCAAGTCATGATCTCATGAGATCAAGCCCTGCCTCAGGCTCTGCACTGGGCATGAAGCCTGCTTAAAATTTCCTCTCTCTCTCCCTCTGCCCCTCTCCCCTCCACAACCCCACTCTCTGGCTCTAAACAAAAACAACAACAACAACAAAAAGTTATCAGTTAGGATAGGCTAAATTCTAATAGGCTTACTTTGTGCCAGACATTGTGCTAACTGCTTTACACATATTATCTATTGGTTTCTCACAAAGTAATGCATGAAATGTATGCAATTTTCCCTATTTAAGGAAGAAGACACTGAGTAGCAAGGTCCTAAGTGGCAAGTTAGGGACTCAGCCACTAGACTATATATAAAGCTCCCTCAGAGAAGAAACGATATTAGTTTTACCTACCATTACAACCCAGCACCTAGTATAGTGCCTGACACTGAGGAAATATTTAGGGAAGGGAAGGATGGGAAGGGACACTAGATCTGAACCCAGTGCCATGTGTCAGAACTACCTTTAAGATGCTCTCAATAGGGGCGCCTGGGTGGCACAGAGGTTAGGCGTCTGCCTTCGGCTCAGGGCATGATCCCGACATTATGGGATCGAGCCCCACATCAGGCTCCTCCACTATAAGCCTGCTTCTTCCTCTCCCACTCCCCCAGCTGTGTTCCCTCTCTCGCTGTTAAATAAATAAATAAAATCTTTAAAAAAAAAAAAAAAGATGCTCTCAATAAATATTTATTCATTTGATCAGATTTTACAAGCCACTAGTTCCTGGCATTCACCAAGCACCAGGCCACAGAGACTTCACTATTGAAATACTAACACTTTGCTTACTAAAGACTTACATGTTTCCTTAGGTTGTATTAAAAGAGAAATAGTAAAAATAAATAAAATATTCAACTAAGAAAAAAATAAATGTAATTTTAAAAATATAAATGTATGAAAGTTTACTTCTAGATTTCTTCATATAAAGAATTTTCATACACAAAGAAGAAAAAATACTTTAAAGTATACTAAATTGAATACAATATTTAACAATTTCAACAATGTTGGAAATGTATCTTAATATCTGAATAAACAATTAGCTTTGTGAACAAGACAAAATACCAAATATGTAAATTTCATACTCTCTTCAAATACTCAATTCATGAAAAAATCTGATTTCAAAAAAATATATCATTGTATTACAAATGTCATGATTTTTGAAATAATAGATTCCTAGTATTTACTATACATATAAATCTGTATTTATGGTTATACTTATCTTTGAGAGTTGATTAAATCAAAGTGATATTTGCCACATAAGTTCTAAATTCTATTACTGGTTCGGACACGTACTAAGATCCTTATTCTGTGCTAGGAAGGTGCAAAACCTGAAAAAACAGAAATCCATACCAAAGAGGTCCTACTCTTACTACAGCAATTACATGAAAACAAAATATTCTCAATTAGTTATTTAAAGCATGTTCCAGAAAGGCAAAAAAATGTTTCCATTCTAAAAAAACATGCAGAATACCTAATACCACACAGTGATATAAAACAAAACTAAATACTGGATCAAATTCCCTATCTATCTTTCCAAAACAGCCACAACCCATGCTGCTGTGTTCTGCTTTATATACAAAAATCTTTAAATACACTTTAAACTCCTTGCTATGTCTTCATCTGTTTCGTCTTACTCAAATTGTATGTTCCTTGAGTTCAAAGAAGACATAAGAGTGAAAAATACCTCTTTAAAATAGTTTACAGCAGTGGCTAGGCATTAAAATTAGTAGATTTCAGTAGCTCCGTATAATAGATAGGTAGTTCTATAACAGATTCGTAGATCTATATAAATATAGATGCTGGAGCCCTAAGCTAGACCCAATGGACAAAGTCTTTGGGGATGAAGCCCATGCACCCAAATTTTATAGAGCTCCATGGGCAATTCTCATGTACAGTAAAGGCTAAGAACCACATTTTTTAAAAAGGGTGGTGGCGTCTGTGTGGCTTAGTCGGTGAAGCATCCAAACTCTTGATTTCAGCTCAGGTCCTGACCTCAGGGTCGTGAATTCAAGCCCTGAGTAGGACTCCATGCTGGGCATAAAGTCTACTTAAAAAAAGGGTTAGGGGGCTGGCAAGGGTGGATATACAAACCTGCCTAAAGTAGAAAATGTTAAAGCTGTATAGGACCTTAAAAATCAACTAATCAAGTCATTTTCTAAAGTATGAATCTGAAACTGTGAGAAGTTAAGTAAAACGTCCAAGATCACATAGTTATCAAAGCCAGGAAGAGAACCCACAAGGACTAGCGCAGACTAGCGCCCTTTCAGGCACACAAAGCTGGCTGTTCCACTTAGGAAGGCTATAAAAGTATTAATTCTTGATTCACAAGGAATCAATGTAAGCATTCATATAGTAAATTCTCAGGGAAATGTAAATTTAAAAAAAAAGAACAACAAATTACAGTTGGAGGTTAAGGACACCAACCCCCCCCCCCCCGCACAGTCAAAAATCTGCATATAACTTTTGACTCCCCAAAAACTCACCTATTAATAGTCTACAGTTGACTGCAAGCCTTTTAATATAGTCAATTAACACATTTTTTTTAAGATTTTGTTTATTTATTTCACAGAGAGCCAAACAGAGAGGGAATACAAGCAGGGGGAGTGGGAGAGGAAGAAGCAGGCTCCCAGCAGAGGAGCCTGATGCAGGGCTCCCTCCCAGAATGTCAGGATCACGCCCTGAGCCCAAGGCAGACGCTTAACGACTGAGCCACCCAGGCGCCCCAATTAACACATATTTTGTATGCTGTAAGTTTTATATATTGTATTCCTACAATAAAGAAGCTACAAAAAATGTTAAGAAAATCATAAGGAAGACAAAAAACATTTAATGCATTTATCAAAAAAAAAAAAAAATCCACATATTATTGGGCCCATGCAGTTCAAACCTGTGTTGTTCAGGGGTCAACTGTACTTTCTTGAAGCTTAAATACCTACGTTGGAAAGAACAGTGATAAAAGATCTAAAATGGAAAGTTGCTTTGATGTATAAAGGAGCTGAATAAAGTGCCCAGAAAAGGTACTAAACAAATGTTACTTCAACACCACATGCCCCCCTTCTATTTAATTCTACATCAAGATATCTCCCCTTAACTCTCAACTCTGCCCACATTTACACTTTCTCCTAATGACTAGCAATGCCTTCTCACCTCTTCTCCTTCATAATGCTTGTAACATTCTTCAAGGCCCAGATGAAGATGTGCTTCCTAAGAAATCTTCTAAACTCGCTTAACCTTACTCTAATTACTTGTTTCTTTCTTTATTATTTAAATTACTTGTACTCTTTCTTTTTATTTTTTTTT
>NW_024424008.1:15973442-15982271 GCF_017311325.1 Ursus maritimus | reverse complement strand
TTTGCCCTGGCCGCTTTCAATACTGTATCCTTGGATCTAGTATTTGCGAATTGCACTATGACGTGACGTGGTGTAGGTTGGTCGTGGTTGAGCTTGGGAGGGGTCCTTGGACATGAATGTTTGTTTCCCTTGCTAGATTAGGGAAGTTTTCAGCTCAATTTGTTCAAATATCTCTTCTAGACCTCTGTTTTTCTCCACCCCCTTGGGGATGCCGATGATTCTGACATTGGAACGTTTCATTGAGTCAGTAATCTCCCGTAACCCACATTCCTGAGCGTGGATTTTTTTGAGTCCAGATTCTATTTTAGCTTTTTCTTCTACTAACCCATCCTCCAATTCGCTGAAACGTTCTTCTGCCTCATTCACCCTGACCATCAGAGCCTCTAGTTTTGACTGCATTTGGCTCATGGAATTTTTAATTTCTGCCAGATTCGCTCTCATTTCCGCCCTTAGAAATTCTATAGTCTCATTAACATTTTCGTCAATACTTTTTTCAGGTCTACGCATCATCTTGACCATTGTTACTCTGAATTCCATTTCTGATAATTTGGTTATATCCATATCCATTAGTTCTGTGGCAGAGGCCACAGACTCATTGTCTTTTCTTTCCTGGGGGGGATTTCTCCTTCCACCGTAAGCCCTTGTTTTATAGGGATCTTAGGGATGTGGGCTTCTTGATTTTTCAGCCTGCCTTCTGTGTTCTGGGGGAGGGGCCTGCCGCGCCAATACTCAGGCAACCCTGTTTGGGTAGAGTCTCCATGTCCCCTGCAAGGNGGATTGCGGCCCGTTCTCCACTGATGTTCTGGCCACTTTAACTCTGTTACTGTTGGTGCTGTTCAACCCTGCAGCATCCAGGGATGTGCGCCCCACACCTGGCGTCCCAGCCCTCACTTCCAGGACCGGCGCCTCTCTGTCTTTTGTGTTTCTAACACCGCCAGCTGCCAGCCACCCCCATGCGCTCCCGGAGCTCCCGGTCTCAGTCTGGTTCCAGTGAGCACACCGGAGCTCCGTTTCCAGTCTGGTCGCGCGCGTTTCCCGGCTCACGGTCTCAGTCTGCTCTCTCGCGGGTGCTGGTCCGCGAGTCCGCCCGCTCCCCCGTGCAGGTGGCTACAGCTTCCCGGCGCCTGAACGGGCGGCTCCCTCGCCCTTCCGTTTATCTTCTGATATCTGTGCGCGGTTTCACGGCTCCCCACTTCGTACCTCAATACTCAGCGCTGGAGATGTTCATTTGTAGAGATACAGATGTATCTTCCTGCGTCTCAGGCGGATTCCATGGATGTTCAGGCTGGTTTGGTACCTATCCAACTCGACTCAGGGGACCGGCTGAAAAAGGGGTCCCCTACTCCTCCGCCATCTTAACTCCTCCAAATTACTTGTACTCTTAAACCATATACTTCTTTATAACTTCTTTCGAAGGTATGTAATTGTAATTACTTTCTAGTTGCTTTGTATGTTTTTATTTTCTTGCATAATTAGAACATAAGTTTACTAATGGATTAGAATATAAGCTCCCCAAAGGCAGGGATATTGGTTTGTTTTGCTCACCGATGAATCACAGACACCTAAAACAATGCTGGAAATATAGAAGCTGCTTAATAAATACTTGCTGAATGAATGGGAAAGGATTATTTCTCCTTCCCTTCTTCTACCCAAAATTCCAAATGTAACGCTAAAGACACAGATACGAAAACTTAAACCTTTTGAAAAACATGAAAATACATACGCTTGACATTTTAGAAATTCATAAAAATTTTTAAAAATTGGGGCACCTGCATGGCTCAGTCCATTGAGTGTCAGACTCGTCGGCTCAGGTCATGATCTTAGGGTCTTGGAATCGAGCCACGAGGTAATAATCTTAGAGTCTTGGAATCAAGCCCCGAGTCAGGCTCTGCACTCAGTGGGAAGTCTGCTTCTCTCTCTCTCTCTCCCTCTCCCCCTCCCCGTACTCTTGCACTCTCTCTCTCTCAAATAAATAAATCTTTTTTAAAAATTTTTAAATTAATTGAACTATAACAGATGAATAAACTCATTGGCTATAGGAAGACATTTAGCTTCTTTATTACACACTCCCAGTGATTCTTTGTTATCACTCTAAGAACTGAATACATAGTGTCAGCTGATAAACAGAAGGTAAAGGATTAAATTAAGACACAGAGTTTGAAGTCCTACCTTCCTAAGGTTAAGAATTTCTAAACTTTGTTCTATCTCAAAACTTTGAATTAAGAATAATCTAATGAAAAAACACCAATTCCTGGCTTATTTGGGTCTTAAATTATGTAAAAGAACAGAATTTTTTAAAATACATAAATTTAAGAGAATAGCTCTTTCAAAAAAATACTTGTTTCACCCTACAGAGTATAAAACACTAGGAAGATGAAAACAGGATTACATCTTTCCTGAAGAAGTTACAAAAGTATGGTTTTTGAGACAAGCACATGTAACATTTACTGATAAAGATAATTTTTCAAGTTATTCCCCCAATAAACACATTTAAAAAAATTCTACCCAAAAAAACTGCTTCCTAGCCTATGTAATTTAATCAAGACAAAAGATCCAGCCCACATATAAGACTATATAAAGAAAATATCAACATGGTTAGACTTTACTGACTAAACAGAACTGTGGACTGTCAGTATTTTTTTCCATTAATTTTAAGTCAGATATTTCTCTACACATAGGAAGGGAGAACAGTGATAATCAGAATGTGTAAAAAATATCATGGCTGATTACATAACCTTAGAGGTCTTAGGTACTCTGCTACTTTTCAACTGTCAAGCTACAGGATAACTGAACAATTAGAAAACTCTAGGGGCTCCTGGGTGGCACAGCGGTTAAGCGTCTGCCTTCGGCTCAGGGCGTGATCCCGGCGTTCTGGGATCGAGCCCCACATCAGGCTCCTCCGCTATGAGCCTGCTTCTTCCTCTCCCACTCCCCCTGCTTGTGTTCTCTCTCTCGCTGGCTGTCTCTATCTCTGTCAAATAAATAAAAAAAATCTTTAAAAAAAAAAAGAAAACTCTAAGTAAGTGAATTACATTGAGGGAGATTATACTGTATACTGGAATGAATGGGCGTTAGAGTCACACTGGCGCTCAAATCCAGCTCTCCCATTTCCTAGCTGTTTGAACACAGACAAAATGTTTAAACCCTCTGAGCCTCATTTTACCTATAAAATGAGCATAATAACTTCTCCCTTGCAGAATTATGGTGAAGATTTAAAAAAGATAATGTGTCATTCCTTTGCTTAAATCCTCCAATGATTCACCATAACTTATAAAGTCAGTTTCAAACCCCTTCGAAAACGATCTTCTTATTTTCTGAAAGAGGAACCATGTTTTCTGGTCTCAACATTTCTTAAAACACCCAAGTAGAAATGCCCAATGACTAGACAAAGTGTAGGCTTAGAGTCAGAACACAGGGAAGGTTAGACAAGCAAAGTTCAGTGTCATTGTGCAGCCAGACAATAACTTATTCAAAGACTGATCTTTTTGTGATTTGGATATACCAGTCTTTATCCTTCCTACTTGATTGCATTGTCATGGAGTTACTTCTTAATCTCTGCTTAACAGAAAATTTCACAGAATTGAGCTAGAACAATTTTTTAAGTGCCCTAGGACAAGTAAACTGCTTACCCCTCGCCTCCCTTAGCATTTCATAAATTTTCCAATATGACAAATATGGTTATTTCAGCTTCTGTTTAAATAATCCATTAAATTGTTAATCTTTTAGCTTTTCTCCTATTCCCAAATGAATTCTCTATTGTTGCCCTGATACTAAAATTTAGCACATTCCAAGTGGAATCTGGACTCTAGTTACTTCTAGACTCAATATAACTAAGCATTTTCTACTCTCTGCCACCAGATTTTTTTTCCAGGTATTTGTGCAATTGTTTCTTCAACCGGAGAGTAAGCACCTCTAAAGGCAAGAATGATGTTATATCCTCTATTTCCACAGCACTTAGACCAGCAGCTCCAAAAATCTATGCTACTTGTATACACACATATTTAATAATATCTTTGTTTTGCTTTGTCTTAATTTTCTATTTTCCAAGTCAAATAATTAAATTAAAACTATTTTGTAGCCCATCCTAACTACAATTTACTGAATACTTACATGTTACTGTACTTTTTAAACTACAAAATATTATATTTTATCGACTCTAACATATCAGACTTATAAGAAATCTCACAATTGAAGAGATATTAAAACATGAAAAATAGTAAATGGTAACTATAAGGTATCACTGATTAGAAGACACATACCATTTTCAGAGATCTTAAAATGTAAAAGAAAAAAGACATGCATCCTACAGTTTTAACCTCATTTAAGAAACCGAAAGTCAGAGAGTGCTAAAAAACTCTGTCCAAGGTGAGCCTGGGTGGCTCAGTAGGTTGGGCTTTAGCTCAGGTCATCATCTCAGGATCCTGGGATCAAGCACCACATCTGGCTCACTGCTCAGCAGGGAGTCTGCTTCTCCTTCTCCCTCTGCCCACCCCGCAGCTTGACCGCACATGCTCTCTCTCGCTCCCTCTCTCCAATAAATAAATAAACAAAAATCTTTAAAAAAATACTTGTCTAACATTAATACCTCTTAATGAGGTTAGTAACCTGTGGTAATCCCCAGTAACAGGGAGGAAGAAATGGATCAAAAGCCAGCTGCTTTAACTACTTCCTCTCCATTATATGAAATACGTACATATTCAATATGTGTTCATATGCTCAAAAGATTACTTTTAAAACTATCCTGCATACATTTCCCCAACCTTCGTACAACAGAAGATAACGTTCAGAAATATATTGCCCCCCCAAAAGAAAAGACACAGTAATTACTAAAATCTGAAATTCATTTTGACATATTCTAAGCAGACAAATATGTCTGACTTTATTAGTGGGATTTTTTTTTCCTCAAAATAGCACCACATACTGCAGTTTGTTGAGAATACAAAGAGATCACTTAAGTCTTTTTCATGGATAAAATATATATTACAAGTTAATACCAGAGTGCCTTGCCAATATACAATTCAACATTTAAAAGTATATGATTTCCAAATGATTGTACATTTTCACCCAACAAGGAGATATATTGATCAATAAAATTTATAATCATACAATAATACAATTTCAGTTAACTCCTCAGATAGTCACTTCTATTAAATATTTAGGTTACTGAATTATAAGTACTACATTAAATAGCACAGAATTTAATTCTAGAATAAGGAACACTATATTTTATCCTTCAGTATTTGCTAGTAGAATAGAAAAGGACACGGCAACGTGACATAATGTTCAACACCAACCTAAGTATGTCTTAGTGAGAAAGTGAATTAAGAAAAGGCAGACAGAGTAGTAATCAGGCTGGTAATAATTCTGGAATGAAAATTTATTTCAGTAGTAGCATTTTTCTAAGAATTGGTAGGAGCATTTAGAAAAGTGAAAACTTTGAATCTGTCTCTTAACTGAGCCTCAACTATAAAACAGACTAAATTCCATTTCTCCTACCTTCTCTCTCTTGTTTCTCTCTGTGATAAATCTCAACATTATAAATTATTTTATCCTAAGAAAGAAATATCAGATCTGTAGAACATAAAATATTTGAAAGGAAAAAGTACAGGACTATTTTCACTAAAAAAATATATATTTGCAGATGTTATTATTAAGTAAACTGTCATCTTCTTTTAAGAGTAAAAGCAATTGATAACCAAATATGAAAAGATTTAGCAATTTGCTTTCAACCCAAGACCTGGTTCCAATACGACTGAACTAAAATATAAAATAGATTTGTACATCAGATTTACTCAGTATTATGTACAGCATTGTGTTTCTCAATTTGTTATATAAAGTATCACAAAATTCACCACATTTTTTGTTTTAAAAACAGCATACTATGAAATAAATAATATGTCAAAATTCTCATCTTACCTCGCCATTTCTTAACGTTGTGATGGTTCCTCTTGCTACTGCCATTCTAAATAGTGTTTCTGTGGCCTGTGAATTTAAAGAAGCAAAAATATATCATTTATAATCTGTACTCAACTGTATACCCCCTCCAAACTGTGAAAAACATTCATTACTATTACATTTCCAGCAACTGCTAGAGAAGCATCAATAAGTCACAATAAGACCTATGTGATCTACATTATAGTTCAGAAATATCATTTCAGAACCTTTTAATAATATTAGAGAGCTCGGGCACCTGGGTGGCTCAGTGAGTTAAGCGCCTGCCTTCCGCTCAGGTCACGATCCCAGGGTCCTGGGACTGAGCCCCCCATGGGGCTCCCTGCTCAGCGGGGAGCCTGTTTCTCCCTCTCCCTCTGCTCATCCCCCCTGCTCATGCTCTCTCTGCCTCTCTGTCTCAAATAAATAAATAAAAATCTTTAAAAAATAATAATAACATTAAAGAGCTCAAACAGAATTGTTTCAAAGGTTATTTTGATCTGCTGGTATTTATCCATGTCTACATAGTTTCAAATTAGTACACTTAGATAAGTTTAAACCTTGGTTTGATTAACAAAGATTAAGTAAAAAGCTAGTACTTGGATTCAATTCAGAAATTATCATTTATTCTGAATTTTAGTTTCCATTTAAGTTCAGTTGAAATCACTTGACTGCTACTGAAATACTGACAGAAGATGAAGTAATTCAATGGCTCCATATATAAAGTAACACCCAAACAGAGTTATTGCTTTCTATATACTAACAATGAACAATCCTAAAAGGAAACTAACAATTCTACATAAGCTTAATCAACAAAGCAAAAGACTTATTTGTTCACTGAAAACAACACACACTGCTAAAAGCAATTACAGAGCACATAAATAAATGGAACGGCATCCTGTGTTCATGAACTGGAAGACAACTGTTAAGAAGTCAAAACCACCAAAAATGATCTATAGGATCAATGTAATCCTACCAAAATCCCAATGGCTTTTTTTTACAGAAATACAAAAATCCATTCTAAAATTCATACAGAGATAGGGAGTTAAGACGGCAGAGGAGGAGGGGTCCCCTTTTTTTGCTGGTCCCCTGAGTCAAGCTGGATAGGTACCAGACCATCCTGAACATCCACGGAATCGGCCTGAGATGCAGGAAGATATATCTGGATCTCTACAAAGGAACATCTCCAGCAATGAGAATTGAGGGACAAAGCGGGGAGCCGTGGAGCCACGCAAAGATATCGGAAGATAAACGGAAGGGGGAGGGAACTGCCCGTTCGGGTGCCGGAAAGCAGTAGCCACCTGCAATGGGGAGCAGGCAGACTCACGGACTGGCACCCGCAAGAGAGCAGACTGAGACCGTGAGCCGGGAAACGCGTGCAACCACTCTGAAAACTGGACCTCCAGAGCGCGCGTGAACCACACTGAAACGGAGTTCCGGAGCGCGCGGGGACAGCTGGTGGTGTTAGAAACACAAAGGACAGAGACGTGCTGGCCCTGGAAGTGAGGGCTGGGACGTCGCTGTGGGGCGCACATCCCAGGACGCTGCAGGGTTGAGCAACACCAACAGAAACAGAGTTAAAAAGTGGCCAGAACACCAGTGGAGAGCGGTCTGCGATCCCGCTGTTCTGAGACAGACGCTGAGATTCGGCCACTGCTGCTCTGATTCTCAGAACAGGCACAGCAAACAGCCAGGGAAAGCCGCTAGAGAACAAAACCCTGGAAATACGGTTCACAGTGGCCCATCCCCAACCCCACCGCCCCGCAGGGGACATAGAGACTCTACCCAAACAGGGTTGCGGCAGGCCCCTCCCCCAGAAGGTAGGCTGAAAAATCAAGAAGCCCACGTCCCTAAGGTCCCTATAAAACAAGTGCGCACTGCCTGGGTCCTGGTCTATAATTTGGGCTCTGGACAACCCCGCAACCTCTCCTCATCAAATGACGAGAAGGAGAAATTCCCCCCAGCAAAGGAAAGACAATGAGTCTGTGGCCTCTGCCACAGAATTAATGCAAATGGATATAACCAAATTATTAGAAATGGAGTTCAGAGTAACAGTGGTCAAGATGATGTGTAGACTTAAAAAAAGTATTAACGAAAATGTTAATGAGAATATAGAATCTCTAAGGGCGGAAATGAGAGCGAATCTGGCAGAAATTAAAAATTCTATGAATCAAATGCAGTCAAAACTAGATGCTCTGATGGTCAGGGTGAATGAGGCAGAAGAACGTATCGGTGAATTGGAGGATGGGTTAGTAGAACAGAAAGCTAAAACAGAAACTTGGCTCAAAAAAATCCAATCTCAAGAACGTAGGTTATGGGAGATTACTGACTCAATGAAACGTTCCAATGTCAGAATCATCGGCATCCCCAAGGGGGTGGAGAAAAACAGAGGTCTAGAAGAGATATTTGAACAAATTGAGCTGAAAACTTCCCTAATCTAGCAAGGGAAACAAACATTCATGTCCAAGGACCCCTCCCAAGCTCAACCACGACCAACCTACACCACGTCACGTCATAGTGCAATTCGCAAATACTAGATCCAAGGATACAGTATTGAAAGCGGCCAGGGCAAAGAAATTTCTCATGTACCAAGGCAAAGGTATCAGAATTATGTCAGACCTGTCTACACAGACCTGGAATGAGAGAAAGGGCCGGGGGGGGGGGGCATTTTTAAAGCTCGTTCAGAGAAAAACATGCAGCCAAGGATCCTTTATCCAGCAAGGCTGTCATTCAGAATTGATGGACAGATAAAGACCTTCCAGAATCGCCAGTCACTGACAATTTCGTAACCATGAAACCAGCCCTGCAGGAGATATTAAGGGGGGTTCTATAAAAGTAAAAAGGCCCCAAGAGTGATACAGAACAGAAAGTCACAATCTATAGAAACAAAGACTTTAC